>NW_026998622.1:0-244623 GCF_035044405.1 Drosophila montana | reverse complement strand
ATAGCCGAGAAAAAGGAATTTTATACGACATTGTGTCTCAACATATTTATTAAAGGATTAACAGGACCACTAAGGAACATCGCGAGACCTACGAACTTAGACGAAGCTTTTGACTTAGCTATCTTCGAGCAAGATACGTATTACCAAGATAAACGCAGGAACACATTCCAAAATAATTACAACAATAACAACCAGCACAGACAGCAAGGACCAAGACGAGTACCTTATAACCAACCAAACTGGTACAACAATAATAATAATAACTACGGACAAAACCAACCCAACTATTCCAGACTATCAAATTCACAAAACAACGGAAATCCAAGAGCAATAATGCCGCCAACAAACCAAAACTCAGGTCCCAACTCACGACAATTTAAGAATTCAACTGTGTCTAACTTCTCAGAACAGGATTATAACAATAACAAACAATAACAAACAATTCTCTTTGTAACAGCAGGCAGGCACACCTACACAACTTCAGCAACCAGCCTCAACGGACAAACAGGATACCTAAGAGAATACAAAAACAGACACGGACCGAACTTACCATACATTTTGATAAATTCACCCTTTGGTAGACAGCTATTATTTTTAATTGACACCGGAGCTTGCCACTCTTTCCTAGACCCAAAATTCGTATCTCACGGTAGCAGAACCAAATTAGAAAAACCCGTTATGGTAAGAACAGTACTCAAGTCCATAGAATTATCCGAAAAAGCAAAATTTAAAGCAATTCAAGAATTTAATACATTTGGCACCTTCTCCTTTCTCCTACTTAAATTCCACGACTATTTCGACGGGCCTATAGGAATAGACATTCTATAATCATTTAAAGCAAATATCAGAATAAACGACCGTATACTCGAAACTCCCCACACACAAATTAAACTAGTAATGAAACAAAACAAAACCACCCAAGTTCACAAAATAGAAGGAATGACTAGAAACATGCTAATTCTACCCGTGCAATTAAAAGAATGCAGTTTTTGGTTGAAAGGCAGTAAAGTTGCCGACAATACCTTTATTTCAGAGGCGATATACGAAGCTTCTAATAACACTGCTTATCTTGAAATAGTCAACTACGCGGAAGATAACGAAAAATTTTGTTTAGAAACACCCTTAGAAGTCGAAAAATACCAAGAACAAGAAGTCATAAGTCTTAATTTTTCGACTTGATTAGAGCCTAACGACACTAAAAGCACACAAAAAGCCTTGGTAAAAAGAGACCATTTGAACAAAGAAGAAGAACATGAATTAAAGAAACTTCTCGCTAAATTCCCATTTTTATTTTATGACGAAAAAGACACTCTTGCATTCTCAGACACAGAAAATTAATACACCCGACAACATACCACTATACGCACGACCCTTCAGGTATAGTTACCACGAACAAAAAGAAATCCAGGGTCAAATCGATAAAATGCTAGAACAAGAAATAATAAGACATAGCCGTTCCCCTTGGAGCTCACCAGTTTGGTAAGTTCCCAAAAAATCAGACACCGGATCACCCAAATGGAGATTGGTAGTAGACTATAGGAAATTAAATCAAAAAACAATTAAAGACAAGTATCCCGTCCCAAATATAAACGAAATCCTAGATAGAATAGGTAGAGCAAAGTATTTCTCCGCTTTAGACTTAGCAAGCGGTTATCATCAAATAGAGATGGAACACAATGATATCCAAAAAACCGCTTTTACAGCATTAAGAGGACATTACGAATTCCTTAAAATGCCTTTCGGGCTTACCAACGCCCCAGCCACTTTCTAACGAGTCATGAACAATGTCCTCGGAGAACTTAAAGGAGTTTGTTGTTTGGTATACTTAGATGACATAATAGTATTTTCCGGATCATTACAAGAACACATAACGGACTTAGAAAAAGTTTTTACTAAACTTACCAAAGCTAACCGAACGTTACAACCTGAAAAATCAAAACTTCTTAGAAAAGAAATCGAATTCTTAGGACATATAGTGTCAGAAAAAAGGTATTAAACCAAACCCCAACAAGTTGGAAGCAATTAAAAGGTTTCCGATTCCTCAAACTAGAAAACAAATAAATCAAATAAAAATCATTCCTTGGCCTCTTGGGTTATTACAGAAAATTTATCAAAGATTTCGCAAAAATTACCAAACCATTAACAGCTCAATTAGAAGGAAAAAAAGCAGTAATTATATCAGATGAATTCGTAAACACCTTTGAAAATTGTAAAACACTTCTTTGCAACGACACCTTGTTACAATACCCAGATTTTTCTAGATTTTTATTTTAACCACCGACGCTAGTGACGTAGCAGTGGGAGCCGTATTGTCTCAAGGCAACTTGGGTAGCGAAAAACCAATTTGTTTTGCTAGTAGAACCTTGTCAGACACCGAACGAAATTATTCCACGGTCGAAAAAGAGATGCAATTCGATATTATAGACCTTACCTATTCGGTTCGAAATTTACAATTATCACAGACCACAGACCATTAGTTTGGTTAATGAGTTTCAAAGAACCTAACTCAAAAATTGTCAGATGGAGACTCTAATTATTGGAGTATGATTTCGAAGTTATTTACAAAAAAGGATCACAAAATGTGGTCGCAGATGCACTTAGCAGAATAGAAGTAGATCTTAACACGAATGACCAAATGTCATTAATAGGAACATGCGGGGATACAGTACATTCTGCCAACGAAAATTTGGACGAATATATATACATAGCAGAAAAAGCACTGAATGACTTTAATATCCGACTTATATTCACCCAAGGCCAAACTTCAAACATTAAGACAGAAATCCCTTTTAAAAACAAAATTAGAAGAACAATCACAGAAACCAACTTCGACTCGTACTTACTAATCAAACTTCTTAAAAACATCTTGAAACCAAACAAAACTTATGCTATTTTCGCCAATGACGACATTTTTAAAATTATCCAGGAAGTATATAAAAACTTCTTCGCACATAGTAAAATATTTAAAGCAGATGCACAATTTTTCTTACGGATATTCAAAATATCACAGACCAAGCGACAAAATAAATATAACAAAATACCACACGGACAACAATCACAGAGGCATGGAACATCAGCGCATTTAAAAAGACAATATTACTACCCTTATATGAGAAATAAAATAGCCCAAACTATTAATAACTGCGACATTTTCCAAATCCTAAAATACGACAGAAACCCACAAAAAATTGTATTCAAAAAAACTGAAACAGCAAAACAACCTTTAGACATTATACATACTGACCTATATACAATAAACGGAAAATATGTATTAACTATCATTGACAAATTTTCAAGATTCGCATACGGTTACACCATCAATAATAGAGACGCGTTTAGTATTCTCAATTCCATTAAAACCTTTATAAATACATATGGCATTCCTAAGAAAATCATTTGCGACCAGGGCGCAGAATACGCGTTTAACATCTTTAAAGACTTTTGTAAACAATTCCAAATATAATTACACACGACTTCATTTTAACAATCTTCTAGTACGCTCCTGTAGAGAGGTTACATTCTACTCTCGCGGAAACATGTAGGCTTATCTTAGACGCTAAGAAGAACAGGGAACACACAATAACACTTGAAGATATTTTAACAGAAACGTTTATAACATACAACAATGACATACACTCGGCAACACAATTAGCCCCCTACGACCTTTTTACGGGCAGGACACACACCTTTAATAAGGGTTAAAGAAATTGAATAGATATAGACAGGAAATCTACCCAAAAATAGTTGAAAGGCTAGAAAAACAAAACAAAAAATAAATAAATAAGTTAAACGCCAATAGAACAGAACCAATACCATTACAATCGGGCGACACAGTGTTTAGAAAGGAAAACAGACGTAATAAACTAACCCCAAGATTTTCCAAACAAATAGTTCACTAATGTACTATTACATTTAGAACTGCACGAGGACAGAAAATACATAAAACAAAAATTAAAAGACTTATTAGAAGAAAACAATAGTAAAGAACCATTAATATCGCTACAGGTTAGCTGCCACTTACGGTAACTTCATTAAAATAGAGACCTTACTCGAACAACAACCAGTATCAACGATGAACTTAGGCGAAACAAAAACATATGCATACATAACGATATTACATGTAATACACCTCGCCGAATTCGAAACTTCTATTAAAAAATCAAAGACTCACTTTTGTCCCTACAAAACGAAAACGACTTAGCAGAATTAACAAAAACATTGTTGAAAAAATGGGAACAATTAGAAGATTGGTTTAATAGCCTGATGCCCACCAAACGATAATAGCGGGGAATTGTCAATGGCTTAGGGTCAGTTATTAAAGCTATTACAGGAAATATGGACGCAACCGACGCAAACGAAATTGAACGAACACTGAGACATTCACAAACTAATACCAACGATCTTACTAACAATTTAAAAGTAACACAAGTAACCTTTAATAACGAGGTGCTAGTGAGATTTAATAATTTGACACAACACATTAACAACGAACAAGATGCCATTAACAATTTCATCTCATCAAACCAAAATAGAATTTACTACGATATAAACGAAGAAAACAAGAAAATTCAATTACTAGATTAATTACATTAATAATATTGCAGAAAGTTTGCTTTTTTCTAAATAAAACGTCATACCTAAATTCATGCTAAATAGAGAAGAATTGGACAGAATACAAATAATCATGTACCATCAAAATCTTAAAATTATATCAGACGAACACATATATCGTATACTATCACTAGACTCCATAATAAATAATATTGACAATATATTTGCTATCAAAATACCTTTGTTAACACACGATAACTTACAACTAGTACACCTTATTCCCCTCCCGATCATGAATTCACAATTTGTAATAGCGCCACATTTTATAGCATTTAACAAAAACCAATTGTTATATTTTAATAAACCTTGCGCTAAAATTCACATTATAAACATTTGTAACTACCAAGAACACGAATCAAGCTTAGTTAACTTAGATTGTTTTAGAAATTTATTAAATAACAAGACTAGTAAATGTGAGACTAGAGATATAGGCATTAAGAAACAAATTTTTCGAACCTGAGAAAGGGCATATTTTCATATTCAAAGCACCTGGACTAAAGAACAATTCAAATTGTGGGAAGGATAGCATCATCAAACAATCAGCAATAATCCACTACAACAACTATTCAGTCAGCATCGAGGACCAAACCTTCGACGACACTTTAAATCAGATCGAAGACCAATTCCACTTCACAGTCCCAGAAATCCCGAACCTGGAAACTAATATCACAATAGACGAGTTAGACCTTAATAAACTACGATTAGAAGGCATTAAAAGCCAAACGCAAATCTGGCACCTAAACAAAAAACATTCAACTCATCTTTAGACTATCTACTCCGCAATAATACTGATGATGGTCGCTGGAATACTACTTTTCGGTATGGCAAAAAGAACTACGACAATCAAACTCAACCAACCAAAAGACTCCGACGCTCAGTCCATAGCCTCCCTATGGCCTTCACTTCAATCAAGGGGGGAAAGAGTTACCGGATCGACCACCCAGGGCATGTCACAGTCGATACCGCCACCGAGGTCGCCTAGAAGCAGCTAACTATACACATTCCCGCCGACAACCGTCGCCCACTCAAACGTTTTGTAAACACATGCCTCTCACACGTCTCTCGTTACCTACTTTAAAAGGGCAACAGTTTATTGTAACATATTCCAAATTTCATGTTAAATTGCACACTAAGCGTTCTAAGAGAATGTACCGCTGCGACAATTCAAGTGCTAGACACATGAAACCGCTACAACAGCATATTCTCGGACTCATGTAGCTAAACATGTTGAGCGAACTTTTGTATACAGCAGGTTATACATAAGATATAGAAATAAAGACAAAACCAGTCCACTTCAGTGTTTTTAATTCCAACAAACATTTAAACCACACAATCAATTTAAAGCATAACTACAACAACTTCGTGGGTGTTTGCATACTAACGCACTCCTCCGATTAATTCCACATCCTTTGTTACCGAGGGCAACACTGGTAATTCACGCAAAGGGAATTTTAAATCAATGTCAAGTCAAAGTCAGTCTGGTTGCTGCTATGTCGCGATGTATGTATGTTGGCATGTGAGCACACAGAATTGCGCTCCTATACTTTGGGTACGTATGCATACAATACAACTGTAACTCTCAATATGTTACTGTACATTTGTATGAATACTTGCCGCCATTTATTGCCAATACAACATGTGACATATTTGCACACACTTTTTAAGGCTGATCTACCAATCTTTTGACACTTTTTTAATTCATAATACTTATATTCACACAAATCGAATTGAACTTATCATGCCTGCAAGAAATATTCAATTCACCAAGGCAGTCAGACTTACAATACAAGGTTTCCGCCGCAGTCGCCAGCCTCTTCTCTTGGTGAATTAACCATAATTCCGATTAGCTTTAATGTTTAGCTTCTTCCGGATTTAGACCTTATCCTCAGGTCCCTGCTCGGAGCCAATGTTCAAGCTAGAGTCCTCCACGAGCGTTGAAATTAATAAGTAGTAGAAAAATTCCCTTCCCAGCAAAAATGCCGATCAGCTCCGCTTCAAATCTTTTACTCGACTGACAAACTGATTTCAGTTCAATGTACAATACATCGATCGACAATATCGATAGTTATTCAATTCAATTAACATTTCAAGGAATGTAAGCAAAAATACTAAATATCGCTGACATCGTTACTAAATAATATATATTAACTTGTGGCGCGAACAGAATGTAAGTTTTAAGGTATAGATTCCTATACTCTGCAAATCTAGCTTAGTAAAAGAAATTAATTTATTTTACAAAATTATTTATTTAACTTAAATTCAGCGAATGGGTTTTTTCTAGTTTAATCTTATATCTTTGGAAATACAAAAATAAAAATGTACATACATATATATTTATGAATGTACACATACTAGAACAAAATTTTTGTATTAAATAGTCATTTATACACAATTTTTAAAAAGACTGATGACAAGACCTTTCAAATGTAGACTCGGTAGTAAAGTTTACGTTTAGACCAAGTACGTGCTCTTTGGGATAATATCGATAAAGGGTATGGGCGCTGGTCTAATGGTCAGAGTCAAGCAGAGTCTAACATGTGACATACAAGCCATGCTAGCGAAATTTTCCCATTGCTACTTCATTTATGAGCGATGTGCCTCCACGCTTACCGAGCAAATAGAGATTAAACGTTGCCAGAAAACTGATACTCAGTTTCAAAAGAACACCAGCAGCACTGAGCTATACAATTCTCAAGAGTGGTTTATTGTACTTACTCAACGCATTGAGCATCAAAGATGCTCACCAGTAAATTGTTCCAAGTTCCATTGCCATCCTTATACGCAATCCGTTTATTGAAAACAATGGCTAAACTATTCGTTGGAGCCTTCAAAGCCTTTTAGTGTATTACTCCGCTAACAGCCGTCAAAAATAGTCCTGTCGCTGTAACCCTCCCTCATGTAGGCGGGTGATAGAAAGCTTGAGTGAAGAACTTCAAAACGCTGTCTAAAGGCTTTCTAAGCTCAAGCCCATTCTCTCCAATTCAGAATACTCGGGTATACATTTCTGAGCCTGAAATTCAAGAGAGCGGGGTATCCATAAAAACCCGCTGGAAACGTCTCAAGGCTTTCAGCCATTTTATTTCTGTTGCAAAGGAGATTACTTCAAGGAGTTGCACAAAAGAAATAAATGGCAACATTAAACGAAAAATCTTTAAACCGGCGGCATCAGCAGCCGAAGCATATGCGTTTTTTTCAAAGTGGTTGATGCCTCGCTATTATACATAAAGTTGACTTTAAATAAGCGCAAAAGTTTGTAATTATAAATGTTTATATTTATAAGGGATTGCCATATAGCATTGATTATTATAAATAATAAATATTATGAAGTTGTTTATTATTGTATAACATTATAATAATATAGTTTATTATTATATTTTATGTGTGTTGTTTTGTACTATATACTATATTGGTTGTTTAAAATTTTTAAATTCTAATTATCGGTTGAAATATAATAAAGTATGGTCGATATTAAGAAAAACATCAGCCGCAACAACGTTGTGCGCTGAGCGAGATGCTGCTTCATACTGATCGTTCGGCTTTCGAGGCCGGCGTTCGCCTGCCACTCTCAGAAGTCTTACTCTCCCAGGGCATAACAAAATGGTCGCACGCACTCTTGGGGATCCCTAGTTGCGATTTATCGTGTTTCGATTATTCGGCTGTTTCGCACATCTATGCATTGTAGGGTTAGTGGTATAAAGCAATTTTAATCTATCCTTAAGCACTTTTTGTTGTTATTTTTAAAATATATTATGCTAATATTTTCATTATTCGTCTGTTTGCCTGTTTCTATGCGACCTAGCCTCTCAGTTATAAAGCTGTCGCCTGGAAACTTTGCATAAATCTATCTTTCTGTTACAGGCTGCTGTAAAGCACACAACTGTCATAGGGCCGAAATGCAATTTCTTGTACGGAAAATTTTTTTGTTTATCAAGATATCTGGACCAACCTCGCCTTTTATTAGCTCCACTATATACTTTCTAAATCGGACCACTATATCATTTATTAGCCAAATATAAAGTTCCAGTGAAAAGAACGTTTTTTTATTAACTCTTGCTCAACCCAAGCAGTTAATGCTTTTAAGTTATGCAGCTTATGTATGTTATGTGCCAAGTCTTATCAAAATAATATAGTAATATTATATAGCAAATATAGGAAACATCGGTGTAAGATATTTTCATGAAACGCAGCATTTACGAGCTTCACTATTTTGACATATGTCGAAATATCTACAGGGGTATTAAATCTTCATCATGCCGAATATACCCTTATTAATTATCATTAAATATTTGCACAGGTCAATAACTAAGAAAAGCTTGTATTCAGTACTCAAGTCCGTAACGAACGTCTTAATTGCATCGTACTTAAAATACGGAGCATGGTTGTTTAAGTTTGTCTAAATCAACCGAATTTCTTTTAAAAGAACTTGATCTTTGATTGAATGTTCCCATGCCAGCTTATATTAACTTCCCAGAGTTTTATAAATTAGTCTAACTAGATTAAATTAACTAACTAAATTATTATTTATTCTAGACATCTTTAATATTTAATTTTTCAATACATTTTGTAGTTTCTATAGGATATTGTGATCTAATGCAACCAGTTCCGAGATATGTACTGCCAAAAACAGACAGACTGATCTATACAAAGTTATTATTACATGTCGATAGTCTATGCTAAACGGTTAATAACAATTACATTTTTAGGAAGTCCCTGCAACAATATATGTATAAGTTTATCATTTAGTATGATCACAAAAATGTCGGTTAATATAAAAACTAGTGACCCACTAGTGACTAGTTGGACCCACCAATTTAAGCCACAATTTAAAAGCAATAAGATCTAGTGCTGATAATTTCATCACGATACGTTAAGAAACACAAAAGTTATTGAAGAAAACGTGTGCTTATATTGCGCATCTTTATTGATTTCCAAATTCAGGCTTGCAATCGCGATTGTATTGTATTCAGTGCTGTGTGAAAACGTTTTGCTATTTTTATTCTTTTTTGATTCATTTGATGGTTTGTCTGTCGAGTAGAGGCGATGGCACGTTGTTCGGTTCATTACGGGTTCGAGTCCTTTTTTTTTTTATATAATTTCTTTTTTTTTATTTTAACTTATTTCTAGCACGTAGCACCTTATGCATTTGGTGTTGGTAGTAGAGGGTTCAGGGTATCCCATAATTGGGAATTTTCGACTAGTGTCTGTTACTTTTTTTTTTATATTGTCTCTTGAAAATTTTCCTACTCTCCAGAGCCTAACAACATTGAATTGTGCAGTACTTCTTTCTCCTAAATGAAGCCGAATGTTATTTACTAGAACCATTGTGTTTCAGAATTCCTCTTATTTAAATAATGGGAGCCAAAGATTTTGCTTAGCTAAACTACCTCGGAACAACTTAACATTATTTTTGCTGTACTTCATGGAGTCGCCTAGGTTTGCAAAGGTTGATCTCAGAAACGCATCAATGGAAGAATGGCCCAAAATTGAACCAAATGTTTTCCGAAAATTTTTATATCTTGCTTTCTTTTTTTACATTTTAAGATAATTATTTTAGTTTTTGCCAATACTTTTGTTCCTATCAAAATGGGCAAATTTTTGGTTTTGGCGGTTAAATAAGTTAGATATATAAGAAAACATACAAAACATATATTTAAATAAAATAATAAGATCGCAATTTTAAATTTTTACTTTTTCGTTGACAACACTACAGTTGTTAATACTTTTGTCCATGACATATTTTATGCTGCGGATGTGCATATTTTTCTCACAATTCCACTCCGACTCCACACACATGAAAAACGCGATCTTAATTAATTTTGCTGTTTTTGATATATATTTTTGAAATTTTTGAGGCTAAAATCTGGCATGAAAGTGTGTTTTTAGAGAAAAAACTTGTTAGCTTCCACCTCGTTTTCATATTTAAAGTCTTTGGCTCTTACAATTATTCAGGTTGACATTTTCTTACAAACGGGTAAACAAGCAGTCAGGCAGACATGGCTATATCTACACGACTATATCACTATTAACCTTTTTAACAATTTATAATTGTTTTAGGGTATAATAAAAATATCAGACTCAATATTACTGTACATTGTAAACTTTATTCAAAAATCGAAATACATACAGTTTTTCATGTTTTTATAAGCGGGGTATGCATTTACATATGTGTACATAAAATATCGATTAAAATTTATCACACCATAGCCAGTTTACATATACTGTTTTCACGAAAAAAATATTATTTCAGTGTTGTTACAAATACATCCAACAAAAAAACTTGTGAAAGAGCAGCCCAAATGGAGCCCATGCTAGAGATTTCGAAGATTTTGCTATTTACTTTTAATATTAAACACTAAATAAAAAAATTATCTTGCCCTAGATAACGAAGTTTCCTGCTCACCGGTATCATGGCTGTGAGATTCGAGCCTAGTATTATTTGGCGCACCTGAAAATTAAAAATTTAATATTTAAATTAGTTTTTATATAATGCTTTTGAGTTATCTCAAATATTTATTATATATAGGTTTATTTTTTAATTTTTCCAATAAACATTTTTCATATTTGTGCAAAAATAACATTATATATGTGTTTTGTTAAAAAAAGATTGCATAATGCAATTGTCGTGCATAAGCTTCCCTAGTTTGGGTTCCCGCACGTAGCATTACCGGTATCAGGCAAAGGTATAAAAATACTTTTGGGGAACCAGCGGAACTAAAAGCCACCATTGGTTCCCCCCAAACGCTGCTAAAGCCACTAAATCTGCATTTTCGCAGATATAACAATATCAAGCTTGCGAAATCGATGTGCACAGTGCCGCTTCGATATTGGACAGAGGCTTCGTTAGCTTCCAGATTAAACTAGTTCGTTAAATCAACTCACACATCAAAAACTCAAAGCAGTATTTGAAATGAATAATTTTATATAAACTAAAGAATTAATAAATAAAAGACCATAAGTCCGACGAAATCAGGCACATTTTAAACCTTTAATTTAAGCAATCGTAAGACGAAATCTAGTATTACGTTGCCGCTGCGTTCACGGCATCTGACTGATTTGGCTGAGTTCAAATTGGCTAACTCCGATTAACGAAGGTTTATATTTATTTACAATATACCCTAATCAAGGCCAATGTTTTGCGTTGTGGAACTGCGCATAAGGAATTAGGAGGCAGCCGTTACACCGCGTTACAAGGCGCCATTCCAATAGCTTTAAAACTGAGAGAATAGTTTGCATAGAAACATACGAACAAATACGGACATACTTAGCTTAATCAACACGTAGGTTGATTCTGATGAAGAATATGTATATTTTCTGGGGTCTGAGAAAATAATACGCTCTACATGGATATACAAACGACAAGTTTATATTCGATTTTTTTAAAACATATACACTAAAAATATAATATAAAAGGATTACTTACCAATATAACTAAGCAGAACAGGCAAAAAGATTAAACCATGTGTTGCGCCGATAACCACGATACCGAAGTACATTCTAAAATAAAATACTTGGAAAATTTGGCTTTTCGCAAAAGCTAAAACTAATATTCCCGCAAATTTAGTAAGCGTTATACCTGAAAATATGGAACTACCCATTTTTGTTAAGCAATCGGCAGCTCTGTTCACTTGATTAATTTCTTTTGAGAGTGAAAAACTGTGCACAAGATGTGAACAAAACTCTACAGATATTCCTATGGCCATCACAATATTGACCAAGGACACAGCATTGAGAGATATATTCCAGTAGTACATGAGACCCCCAAGGTTTACTATTATCATTGTTATAGTGATAATTACAACAAGAGCGGAATGTATATCAAACCCCATTAAAATGAATGTTACAATAAAAATGGAAAGTATTGAAATTCCTATACTTTGCAATGTATCTGACCACATAGTTAAATATTGTTCATAAAAAACATAAAATACTGAATAGGGAAATACTTCGACTTGCATAGCTAAGTCCAATGGTAGTCCGTTTGATATAAGGTTATATCTTAACATTTGCGTAATGTTAGCAGATATCTTTCTAGCTGCTTCTAATGCCTGGAAATAGTCCCTCGATGATTTCAAAATTGAATGATATGACATAAAATATGAAGAGTCTACATTTAATGTTTTTTGGGCGCAGTTATAGCGAACAGCTCCGCTGTAGGCAGCGTGGCCTGCTTTAACACATGAATCATCTGGATTATCCTTTAAGAAGAACGGTAGATATTTCCCAAAATCATGTTCATCTGGCCGCTGCAAATCATTTTTCTGAATTATGCAGGCTGAGCAGGAAGTATCTAAAATGAAAACAATAGAATTTGATATTAGTTTATTTAGTTGACACAGCTGTTTTCTAACTAAATGTATACATATTGCGGGTATTACCCGTCCTTTCTTATGTATAACAATTTTTTTTAAATAAATTTTAAGAAATACTCTGAATCAAATCCGATGGTAAACAGAGAAGTGGCATTCATATTGAGGTTTTTCGGCCGACAAGAAATTTTTTTTTACATGCATTGATAAATTCACTAAGTTGGCGATAACGCCCTCCATAGCTTGGTGTGCCATTATGGATGAGAAGACGCCAGTCATGGTAATGATTAACTCCTTTTCGTATGGTTAGCAGGTGTACTGTGACAATAAGCCCGCATAAAATCCGACACAATTTCATACCACTCGTCTATGAATAAAATACGACATGTATCAAGCTCCAAAGGGGAGTCGAGACAACGACCGACCTTATCCTTCAGGCTACGGCGGAGTACATTAAATCAGTGCACTCCACGACCCGACCTCTATTATCTAGCAAGCAGTAGCTAGCAAAATCAAAGGGTTAATCGGGACAGGTAGCAAAAGGTTTTTGAGGTAGGGGAAAAGTTCGATTAGTAAAATGCGACAGGAGGCTAGGGAACAAGCTTACCCCTTATGTTCGGACGAAAAGGTTAAAGCTAATTATACGAAAAATTTTATGCTGCCTTGTATATATTCATAATTCTAGATCTTTAAATTGTATCCTTTTTTACTGGCTTTTGTGACAGCACGCCTCACGAACTATTCTCAATAGGACGGTGTACCAATTATACTGCAAACCTTACCAACTACAACATATTAAATACTAATGTACACATTTAAAAAAATCCATGAAATCCCACTCCCCTGCCGAAGGGACAACTAAATTTTGCCCAGCCTTATCTTAGCTGAGCTACAGGCCCGTCTAAATCCACTGCCTAGGTTCACAATAAGAGAAGAATCATATACCATAAGCTAGTTTAAATTTCCCGGTATTGCCCGGTCCAAGATTTGTGGTTTATAATTTAGCCTGATTGCGGGAATTTTACTGTACCCGTACCATAAAGGACTCTACATTTATACTTTGAATAAATATTTGAAAAATAGTTTAAAGCCGATCGACTACAGAACTAATTTTTGGAAACAACGTATTTCGCCCAGTGAATTCTCGTGCATTTTGAATCTTGGAGTTTGGTGGATGAACAACAACTATGAACTATATATCTAATGTGTTTTAATATAAACGTTTTCCGTTTTTCTCAAAAACATAATCTTTAAAATGAAAGATACTTGATGCATATATACTATTCTAACGGCTACATGTAAAGTTTGATGACACTAGCTGTTAAAACCTAATTGATTTTCTTAAATAACTTGATTTTGGTATAGATTTTTATCGATAGCTTGGAAACGGGGCATGTTAGCGATTATCAGAAACTAACTTGTACTGCGCGGGCACTAGAAGGACGCGCTGATACCTACGGACATGCAAATCGGCTGCTCGTGCCAGCTCTCTACGGTGAGTGTAAATACTGCCTTAACCGTCTCCGAGGTGGGCTCGGTTGTATACCGAGTATACCAGTCCAATGTTAGAGCTCAACAGCTTAAACGTAATTTTCAATTCTTTGGACCTAAAGTGGTAATTGACGGTGATTTGTGCGGAACTGCCTGTGGAGCGATCGCAATATCAGCCCCAAAGGCGCACTGACGAAAAATGTGTGTTACGACCTACGCAGGGGTGAGGTGCCACTAGTATGACTTGAGGACGAAGTTATGCAGACGGATCAAGAGGCAAAGTATCTGGGCGACACCCTGGATAAGCGATTGAAATTTAGGCTGCACATCCAGTTAACTGTCTTCATGTCGTGCAATAGATATAAACTCCCCCTGCAGTGTAAGAGGGCAGTAAACAACGCTGTCATAGAGATATGAAATCCATATCTGCTGCGATGTCGAACCGCAAACGGGTCCAGACGCTTCAAAGTAAAGCCTTACAGCAAACAAAAATGACGTTACTTGACTTCTTGTCAAGATTAATCTTATGATGGGGGTGGCCTGATTGTTCAAGAATATTTCTATTCCTGGAAGAAACAATTTTACTGCTACTGTTTTTATTGATTTGGCAATATTCTACTACTAACGAATGGAAATTTTATATTTCTACAGCTATGGTTTTACGATTCCATCATTTATCAGTTTTTCAATCTGTCAATCTGTTTGTTCATTTCTGATTGGTCTTCTGGTATGCGATAAATTTTATGTAGACTAATGTTTTATCACCTAGTCTTAGTTTTTGCTCAAAAAACTGTTCCGTCGTAATGACCAATTTCAAGGCCGAAAATATCACTGAACTCTTAAGTTCTGCTGGCCGGTAGTGCTGCCGCGGAAAAGTAACTGATTGTGCAAATTTTATTGCCTATTGCCTGTTAGACTTATTGGCATTTGTTTTATTAATTTTTGAAAATGATATCTCAGATCCCGTATCTACAAGTAAAACTTATGACATGATGTATTGATTATTATTTAAAAATGCTAAACCATTTAATATTTATATGTAAATATAATAACACTGAGGTTAAATTTAAACATTTAACTCTACAGCGATTGCCGTTATAGCCGCCGCGATAGTAATCAAGCTGTTACAGTCAACAACAATATCTAATTATCCAGTTGCTTCTGTGTAACTATTTACAAACTTGGATAGCCTGGTCAATTGTCCAGACTCCATGATAACTTTGATCTTTTTATTGAATATTTTTTTCAACGGAGCTAAAAAGAGCCTTTAAAGTGTTTGTTCTACACATTAAACTCTGGGATGTTCACTTCATATTACGATAGCATTCTTTGGCTGGTGAAGGGTCAAATGCATTTGGTATTACAAACAACGGAGGAAAAATAATCTTATTATCGTTTACAACAAGTTGTTCAAGGCAATATAAAATCTTTTAAACACCTTTAAAATATGTGTTAAGGGGTTAAGATTAAACAATTAAGAGGTTTCAGTTGAGAATTTTCGACTAGGGGCAACCGTAAAATGTAAACAAGAGGTTCTAGTTGGGAGCTCCCGACTAGGGTATACCCTGACCCCTCTTCTTCCAACAGGTGATAGGTATAAAATGAAATACTTGATATATATATACTATTCTAGAAGCTACATGTCAAGTTTGGTGACTCTAGCTCATATTATTTACCAAAAACAGGATTTCGATATTGATTTTTATCGATAACTTGGAAACGGGGCAAGTTATCGAATATCGGAAACAAACTCGATCTGCGCGGGCACTAGGAGGCTACAGCTAAAATTTCAAGTCTCTAGCTATAGGTTCTGAGATCCATGCATTCATACATACAAACGAACGGGAAGTCGGACGGACGGACAGACAGACAGATAAGGCTAGATAGTCGGCTGTTGATGCTGATCAAGATTATATATACTTTATGAAGTCGGAGATGCTTCCTTCTGCCTGTTACATACATTTGCACAAATACATACTACCCTTTTTACCCATTTTCAATGGGTTCAGGGTATAAAAAAGGTCCCTCTACTAGCTACCGCCTCTACGCGACAGCCATACCAAAAATTCATTTCCAAAGAAAAAAAACGAATTAAAATAACAGCACACGCACAAGGCACAGACAATCACAATTGCAATGGTGTTTATAGAATTAAATAAAGACGCGCATGAATGTATGTATAAGTGCAGACATTTTTTCAATTCGCTTATTTAAAAAAACGTTTTCTTTAATAAATTCTGTGATTCTCAACCAATCTCTTAATTTATTTTAAGTTTCTTTCTTTTGTCAAGTATTGGCCAGTTATTTTGCCATGAAACGTAACTGGTATGGTATGTATATAGAGGCCACGCTTTATTACAATTTAAAATAAAAGTTTCCTAACCCTCGTATCCGACTGTACTATTTGATATAGCAACATTTCATTTTGAAAAAAAAGGATTAAAATAACATTACAGAAAACAATACAATCGCAATAGCAAATATGTTAATGGAATTCAATAAAGACGCGTATGAATGTGTGTGTGTACATGTATATAGAAATTCTTCCAATTTGCGCTTACTGCCGCTAACACGAGTCCATACAAAACACGTTTTCATTGTGTTTCTTAACTGATCCTTATGAAATTATCAGTAGAGCTTATTGTGCTATAGAATATTCGTATATTCTTAAAAATACAATTGATTTAAAAATTTAGTTTAAGTTGGTGGGTAGTTCAAATGTATTTGATTTATTGCTACGTAGTGGCTTTTAACCATTTTTTATGGGTTCAGGGTATAAAAAAAATATATCCCTCAATAGGTCTCGAGCTCGTGACAGACCACACTACTTGCCGCCGCCTCTACTCAACATCCACACCAATAATTGAGTCTTAACGAGAAAAAAATCAAATTAAAATAACAGCACAGATATTCAACAATCGCAGTTGCAATGCTCTTGATAGAATTCAAAGCAGACGCGCATGAATGTGTGTGTGTGTACATGCATACAGAATTTCTTGGAATTTGCGCATAAAATCAACAATCGCAATTGCAATGCTCCTGATAGCTTTCGCTGACACATGCGCAACCAGAACATATAACTTTTGTGTTTCCTAACCGATCTTAATGAAATTTTCGATAGTACATCTTATTACTGCTAAGGCAAACGAGCTCGTAGCGCGAGCTGCATTTAGTGTTGGTAAAAGAGGGTTCAGGGTATCCCCTAGTCGGGAGCTCCCGACTAGAGCCTCTTACTTGTTATACCCTGAGTCCATTAAAAATGGATAAAAGGGGTATAAGATATTTGCAATATGTAACAAGCAGAGGAAACATCCCCGACCCCATAAAGTATATACATTCTTCATCAACATCAATAGCCGAGTCGATCTAGCCATGTGCGTTTGTCCGTAAGTATGAACGCAATCATCACATAACCTATAAGACGTATATACTCAAAATTTGGTGCCCGCGAAATATCATTTTGCTTCCGATAATCGATAGCTTGCCCAGTTTTCAAGTAATCGATCATAATCGATTTCGAAATCCTGTTTTTTGAGCAAATCTCTTAGGTTTTTGACAAACTTGACATGTTGCTTCTAGAATAGTATTTACATATCAGGTATCTTTAACTTTATAGCTATCGCCACCACCCCGCTATCATTATTTTATGTGTTATTAAAGAAAACGTGTTTTGGCTGGTCACGTAATAGCAGCTAGCGCAAATTGCACGAATTTCTTTATACATGTACACACACACTATCACGCGCATCTTTATTGAATTCTATCAACAGTATTGCAATTATCTGTGCTGTGTGTATGTGCTTGTATTTAATTAGTTTTTTTACAGTAGCGATTGGATGTTGGTTTGCCTGTTTAGTATAGACGGTGGCAAGAACTTTGGTCTGTTACGAGCTCGAAGGAACTTTTTTTTTTAATTTATTTTTATTACTGCTAAAGCTCTTAACGCGTTATGCATTTGGTGTTGGTAGAAGACGGTTGAGGGCATCCCCTAGTCTGGAACTACCTACTTGAGCGTCTTAGTTTATTTTCATTTATTTTTGTAAGAATAAGTCGATTCAGATTAAGTATAGGATATAAAAATGTTCAACATGTTGCGGCTGGTTGACTTGGAAAAAAAGTTTCATTTTGGATCGTTTTGGCGCAATTCGACAAATATTTGTATACATATATTTTGATCTCTTTTAGAATTGTTGCTCCATTTTAGCAAGTAAAGCTTTTGTGTTAGCTACTTGCCCAATAAAATTATTAAATAAGACTGGACATCGCCGGTTACTGTCTGCCCAGAATAACGAGTATTAAAATATTCTTACCTTGATGAGGACAGAAGCTGCCATTCTTCGGATTATACTTGCAACAACTTGATGACAAAGCCCAATCAAAGTAATCGTCAATCCAACTGGATGCAGGGCGAGCAATGTAAGTTAAGTTTGATCGTCGGCTAGCTAAGTAGATTTGCGTTAAAACACTGTCATCATTGCAATATCGTCCTGAACATACTAAATTCTGATTAGAACTATTTGAATAATTTATATCTCCCTTTAGTACAAAATATACTGGGGGGCCAATATTAAGATTTTCGTTTAAAGACTTAAAATAATGTAAAACAAAACTATCTTCAGGCATTGCCAATTCTTGATCAAGTCCGATATCGATTTTTGGAACAAAGGCAATACTAGCACAAAGACATCCAAAAGATAAAATCATTACAGTTACTCTAACAGCCTTTTTCATGAGAAATGGAACGTAGACACTTTTAAAAAATTTATATAAAAGCCCCTCATTATTGTGAATTATATCTGACTTTTTACATTTTATAAAACAGCAAATATCTAAACGATTTTCTTCTTTTCGTTTTATGTCAAGCGTGAACAATCCGATAAAACAGGTTATTTGTAATATAAAATCTATTAGTAAAGCAGCACCAGCGTACAGCGCAAAAGCTTTTACTGCAGGCATATCAGATAAGCTACCAAGAAAAAAACAACAGCTCTCACTTACAGATGTTAATAACATACTTGGGCCTACTCGTCCGAGAACCCGCCCCACTTGCTGTTCTATCGTTTCATCAGTTCTACGCTGATCTCTTTGGAAAGTCTGAACTAGAATAAAAATATTGTCAACTCCAACTGCCAGGACTAAAAATGGTATTACTTCCACAATAATTAAAGTTGCTGGTACCCCAATATATCCGAAAATACCTATAGAAGAGACTACTGACGCTAAGACTATGATAACACCGCCAATACCTAATGTAATTTTACTGTCAATGAGTGATCTTTTTAGTTCTTGTACATGTCCAAGGGATATAGCAATATAAATAAACATAATAATATATGAAACTAAAACGGTTAATACGTCCGACTGAGACTCTCTATTTAATTCATCCTCAATAGACCGCTCAGTTGTGAATGCTATATCCATTGAGTCACTTTTGTTATTTTCTATATAGTTTAGCATAAACTCAACAAAGGATTTTTCCCATTCTAATGCATGTACTAATTTCCTTTTGTCATGGTGGTTTTTAACTAAAAATGTTAAAATTAAAGCATCAGCCTGCTCATATTTTGTAGTCCCTGTAAGTTGTTCTCCAGGCTTCAAAAACCCGCCTAACGCAATCGCTGGATCTACTGGCCCTCCGTAAAGAGCTAAACATAAATATGGGTTACTGATGCACTGATACATTTCATCCAAATAGGTAACCTGAAATAAATTAAATAGATAATACCAAATTATACGTTATAAGAATGCAAACAATAAGAATAGTGATCTTCGGGGTACCGAAGATTAAAGATAACCTTGCAAGCATATAGAATTCCACGATATTGGCGACATTTAGAAGGAAGTTCGACTGCTGTTAGGTCAGCTTAGTAATAAGTACATTATCTGATAGTCAGATTTATAGACCTTGTTATACTCTGAACCCATTGAAAATGAGTAAATATGAAATAAAGGTCTTATGCAAGGTCATGCAACACTGGCTTACCGACTGGTTAAATTCAACTAACTCTACTGGACAGAACCACTTATAATGTAAGCTGGCTGAAACTGTGCCTTGTAAATGGTGTTGAGTACCAGTCTAAAATGTCCGAAACATTACTTCCGTTGAAGCCCGCAAAAGCCGCTAATGGTGCATCGCAACACGCCAATTATGTTGTTGGGTAATAGTTTTAACTTATATATTCTTAGCCAATACCCGAGTCTACTTGTGTGTATGAACATGACGATCTTAGAAGATGTAAGAGCCAATTAAAAAGAAAAAATCCTGGGATCGAGCATATCTCAGAGTTTTTGAATACATCCCCACGAAGAATATTTGAAAAATTAACTTTTGGAGGTATATTATTGGATTGTATTAGTTAAACACATTTGAATATAGTTACTTATTAACCATTTCATAAAGAACAAACAATAACAGCAAAGTATATCACGAAAACATTTTCCATAGTTTGGGGCTAGGCTAAGATTAATAACAGCGCGGGCGCAGTGTTCAGCAAACATCGTTTGTGCTTCGTGTATGTTTGTGTAGAAGGTTGATAGAATGCTTGTGAAAGCAGCTCGGCGCAGGGTGCAGGGAAGTCTTTATTAGTCGGTAAGTCCCGATTAGAGTACTCTTATTTGTTATCAGTAATGATCTTAAATGATGGCACCACCAAATCATTAGATTCACGAATATGGGTATATCAAGGCAACGTAGCGACCGGCACGATCTTGCACGTAGTTACCCTATCGAATTATCTGACCAAATAATCGATTATGTTACTGGGGTTCTGTTAGCGGTTAATCTGATGCAAAGGGTAGAAATTTGGCCGATTGATTTTACTTAACGATTGAGCGGGAACAGCTATATTAGCGATTATGCTGATGCAAAAGGCTAAGTGTTTCGTTGATATAAATTGATTTCTATAAAAAAAAACAAACAATTTTATTTAATGTTTCAAATATGTTTCAGTAAAGAGCTCTGTCCGGGAGAAATGCACCAGATGCAGCTCGCACTATTAGCTCGTTTGCTTTAGCAATGATAAATTTTCAATTAAAAAAGAACGTGACCTCAATAGGACTCGAAAAATCTGAGAGATTTGCCTAAAAAAATGGATTTTGGTCTCGATTTTTATCGATTGGGCAAGCCATTGACTATCGGAAACAAACTCGAACGGCGCGGGCATTCTTAAGTACGACCTACGCTCCAGGTTTCAAGTCTTTAGCTCTTATTGGTTCTGAGCTTCTTGTGTTCATACATACGGCCGGACGTATGAACGAGCAGACAGACGGACATGGCTAAAGGATCTTAGCATAGTGTTTTTACGAGAAAGCAATCTTGTGGAATGTGACTGGCTAGAACGACTCCACTATTGATGCTGATTAAGAATATATATACTTTATGGGGTTGGAGATGCTTCCTTCTGTCTGTTACATACATTTGCACAAATAAATTATACCCTTTTTAACCATTTTTAATGAGTTCATGGTATAAAAACACAACAAAATATTTTTCCTTATACTAATATTAAATAATATGACAATACATAAAACTTACAAAACATAAAACATAAAACTTACATAGTTACAAAAATTTGAACAGAAAATAATTTCATAGAATTACGTTATTTCTTTTAAGAGGAGATGAAAGACTTCATTGAATCAAAATTATATCTCTTGGCATCAACGGATATATTTAAAAATTAAGTGCGATTCAGTGGCACTATCAAAAGTATTATGATCGGCCCCCCTTAACGGTTGCTCGTATTTCGGCAAACGTGCTGACTATGCAATCCAGATGCGAATGCTATTCCCATTTAAAGCACTGAACAAATACTAATATTTAATATGCAGCTGGGTCTTGATAGCAGCACTAACCAAACAACACATTTTTTTATGATTTCAGGTTTGGCTTAAATAAATTAAGTGAAGAGGCTAAATATTATAAGTCAATAGTTAATAGTATATATAATCGCTCCTCTTTTGTAATTGGTGTATTTGAATATTCTAAAGATTTTAGTTTTTGCACAAATTTCCGCTGATCATAAAATTATTTAAGTGATGTCACTTGACCTACATATGCAAGTGCAGATGCTTGCCAAGCGTTCACCCTTTCGGCCCAACGGGCTGCTGCACGTAATAATTTATTATCAATTCATTTATCAATTCAAACCGGAAATCATAAAAAAAGGATGAAGCGCGTCAGACGCGTGGCAATAATGAAATTTTCTCTTGCGCCCATGATCGGCTTATTCACACACATTTGTGTGTGTGTGTGTGAGTAGAGGTCGAAAATCAGAAATCGCAAAAAAATTCAAATGCACACATGCCAACGTTTAGGTACCCTTGTCAACAATAACGAGCAAAAATTCAAGAATTTCGCATCGACGTGCCAAACCCTTTCGTTATTTCATATTACTCGTCCCATCAAAAGGAATTTGTCGTATTGTTGCTTGTGCGGACACATACACACACATTCATTCACACGATATCTAGAAATAATGAGAGAGCACTGAGCGATGCCTTTCTATCGGGCAAATAATATGAATGAGCGCAAGCCAAAGCAGTTTCCTGTAGTGTGAGCGAATAAAAAGACACCGATGCCGTTCTACCACACAAATCATATGTATTTCTTACTCTCTTGCTGTCTAAGCATGTCACGACTTTGGACCAGACATCAAAAATTTTGAATGTCCACGTTCAATGTACTGCATGTCCCATCTATATGTTGTTTGGTTAGTGATAGCAGCCATTGCTGTTGTGGCTGAAGCTTTTGTGCTTGGTGTTGTGATTAAGACGTTGGTTTAGTACATTAATGTATTATGATTTTCATGATAGTTAGTATAACTCAAACGGCGCATTCTACCATCTTAATCTAGACTATGTGTGCTACGCACAAGAATTACCTATTTAACATATATTTATATTGCTGACTACAACGACTGCCCTAAATATTTAATTGTTGTATATAGTTTTGCGTTTAAAATAGAGATTCGTATCTATAATACTTACATTAAATCCATTATCTTCATCATTATCATCAAGTCGGTCTATATCATCATGAAAATAGCCCCAAATAGATTGAATAACGCAATCAGAAGCTTTTACATGACTATTATCTTCTTTTAGGGGAGCATAGCATATATTGTTTAAAAATGTTCCATTTGCGTTGATATTTTGTATTTTCTCCTGTAGATCCAATACATCAGATAGAAAATCCCTTCCAAATATTGGACCAAATTTTATTGGTCCGTTCGACGTATTATGTACAATGTATGGCAGATTTACAGCTTTAATTATAACCTAAAACAATAATAGAAAAGATTCTCTGTAAATATAAAATTACTGTAAAATATAACCGTACATTGCAATTGTTACAACTGACACTATATCTGTGCCTAATGCTGTTACATGAGCATATGTACCAAAGTTAGAGTCGTTAGCTTCAAGAAAATATGCGTTTAAGCAGACGCACACATCAATTTTGTATTTTACCTTACCTGCTCAATTCTAAAGAAGGGTTCAAATTTGGAATCAAAAAATTCCCTTTCCATTCTAGACTTCGAACTTGGCGATGCCCAGAGTTGCACTGGATCTGTAGTAATCTCCACAAACGTAATGCCATAGCCCAACATCCCCACAACGCTTGCACATGCAAACAAAGTGATCCATGGATACGTTGCAAAAAATGTACCCCATTTCGTAAATATGTTTTCCAAGAAAAGTTCTGTGCGCGCACCAAGCTTTTCAAAATATCTTGGCTGTTGTCTGTACATAGAATCGTCGGTTACTTCTTCATTGCCAACGTGAAAATCTTCATCTAAAATAAACAATTTTTGTTCGATATATTATTACACAATCAATTGAAAGGGATCTCATCGAGAGTGTTTCAACTATGCGCTAGCCTGTAGACAAAGCTGAATTGTCCAGACATAAATTCGTGTTATTTAAATAAATACAAATTCACACACAATCACATCCACTGCGCCAGCCCAATATTTCTTCTCTCGGTTAACCGGCTGCAAACCAAGCCGGAGACGACCTGTTCTGCCAACGGGGAAATATAATTTTTCAAGGACTTTAGACAAGGCAGTTTTAGAAACTGTGGTGCAAGTAAAGAGACCGTTTCAATATATTGCTACATCTTAAGGTGACAGAGGCTAAAGAGTGCATCTGCCGGTTTGTAACTGTGAAGTCTGCTTGCGAATAATGAAATGAAATACATAAACCTGAGATGATCCAAAGGGAGTTGTTTCTCATGTTCGGACACTCGGCTGTTATTTTCGTATCACAGCCACCTATAAGTCGTTTGGTCTGACTGAGTTGTTTCTAAGAATGCATCACCGACTTTTAGAGTCTCTAGCTACATATATTTAACTAGCGGGTATAAAATCTATGTTAAAAAAAGCTTTAAAAATGATTTTGAAACTGATCGGACGGGAATCAAACAACTTTTATGCGAATCGGAAAAAACTGAAAATTCATCAAAAAAATCTTTGAAATGCATTTTCCACCGAAGAAGTTTGAATTCTGCGAAAAGTGAGAAACACGTCTCAAATGATTTTTCATATAGATCACTGGAAATGAATTTGAACACAAAACGTCATCCACCAAATCTTCAACCCCCATTTGCACCAAGGAGGGATGGATTTTTCAAAAAGTGTAAAACACACCACAAATGAATTCGAACATAGATCTTTGAAAATGAGTTTGGGGCCGATCGGATGGTAAACAAAAAAGTTACATGCAAACGTTTTTCGCGATTTTTCCACATTTGCGGGTGGAATTTCCCGAAACCCCGTCTTAACGTGCACCTACATCACATAAGGTAACTACATTGAAAATTTCAGCTTCCTAGCTCTTACGGTTTTGGGCTGTGCGTTGATCACCAATCAGTCAGTCAGTCAGGACAAACAGTTTTATATATAGAGATTAACAGACGTACATAGAATAGTAAGGCTAGCTGGATACCTTTCTGGCTAGTGCGTCCAATACATCGTTGCACACTAGCCGAGAAACCTCCCTGTAAAATACTGGGTCAGCACAGTGCTTATACACATTATAGGTGGCAGATAGAGTCGCTCTTACTGGATTGAGCCTTTTGGGGCACTATCAAGTGCTCTGCACGTACGTATAATTAATCGCTGGTTGACTTCTAGCCGAGATCCATCCGCTAGACATAGGTTAGGTTAGTTAGTTAAGGCGTGATTGCGGTTCAAGGGAGGGAGCTTTTCGCTCTATACGGCAGGCGAGTCGCAAGTCTATGAGGTCACCCTATTTGACTGACTGCCGATTGTATAATGATAATAAGGATAATAGTCGCCTTTTTTTTCGGAGCATTGTGTACCGGTTTGTCGTTGGATTTAGTTAGTTCGTGTTAAATTTATATTTTTTATTTAATAATGTCTAGGAATAATAGATACTTAATTGACAAAGTAAACTTAAATATTTTCCTATAGCTAATTGGTGGCCTAAAGGTCGATTCGTGCTCGTCTGCAGCTGAAGATCAAGAGATCTTCGGCCTTGGGCTCTCGACTGCGACCCCCACGAGTAACTCAAAATCAACTAGCTTAAGCACTGCAACTTTGTGTAATTTCTGCTGTTCACACCGTGCTACCAGCATCCAATCCGAATTACTTCAGGATGCCTAGCCTCGTTCTACCGTCGATGCAAAATCAACAACATTTCCATGTTGAGTGGAAACTAGGTTCCCTTGTTAGCTTTTTAAGTTTATTATTTGTCTGCTAGCTGGCTAGCATGATGTCCTTTTAAGCTGGCATATGTAATACCGATGTGTAGACGCTAATATGTTGTCTTGGAGTGTCCTTAAGCAGATTGTCCGCTTTATCGAGTTCTGTTCGTACCACAGGTTTGGTAATTGGCGTGAACGAACTACAAGGTTATCGTAGGTTATTCGACTACATGCACATGCAAAACCAAACAAGGGAATGGCACAGGGCCACTTGCTTTACCGAGATCGGACTATACCTAAGTGGTATACGTGTTTTCGTAGGGCTGATTCTTCTAAGCTCAATGATTTAATTCTGCAAATCAATGGGTTCCAACTGATTGATTACCCAGCAAGGTCTGATATGCGTCCCTGGTTTTCAGGGTAACTAATCTGATTAAAAAATCGGAAACCAAGATATCGGGAAATCACTTTGATCTCGCCCACTATGCAGTTCACATATTAAACGTATTCGCTATAAGGACTACTACTACGATGGCTATCGCCCTCAATTTTTACATAATCCTATGCAATTTTTTAACTTTAACGCAGTATGTTAGTGCTGACACGATAAAGGAAGCCGCCTTCAGCAAGCTAGCCGATGATGCTCTGCGTTGCTACGTAGTTTTGAAGTGTTTAAAAGTGAATTGAGCGAAGGAGCTTTGTACTTACGAACGATACTCAGTACTTTAGCTTATTTCATGCTATTTATGAACGATTTATTACCTACGATTGCTAAACACAGATTGAAAATACTTTTTTTTTCGGCATAGCCCACCTTGTTCAATAACTTCTTTACTACAATAACCCCGCTTTTACTTTTATTTCTGCAAAGTGTATACTAGAGAGAACTTATTGTCTCAGCCAATGGCACCTATGTTTGTATGTGTGAATCATGCATACATGAGTACATCTTAATAAGTATATATGTGTTATTATTCACTGCAGTGGCTTTTGCTGCCGACGAAATTAATTTTGTTAGTTTTCTTGCGCCATATGGATATAATATGTGATTGTGTATGGGTTTATGAATAATTAATAACGTAATCGAGCACAACTACTTTTTGATTAGTGAATAGAAACAGTTTTTGCATAATTGAATACTCACCACTTATTGAGTCTTTGGTAAATAAAAATGTTCCCAATAGAAAGACAAGTGACCCAACAGTAAAAACAACCGTCATAATGACCGTAAAAGCGTCAAATCCTGCTATTTTAAGTTGGTTCGGTGTAACCGGTTCATCTGGAGCTTGGGGGCATGACAAATCACAATCAGAGCAGGAGCACGCAGGCAGTTCACTCTATAAAGGGATATAAAAGTTTCATTTTATAATAAAAATAAAAAAACCAAAAGGTAAGAATATCTTCGACACTCCGAAAATTTAATGATATGTTGGAAAATATTTTTAATAACAGTATATATTATATGCAGCATAGGATTTTTCATATATATGAGGATCATAGTGGAACTAATAAATCCCGAGTTTAGTCAAGTTATCTTAATAAAATTTTAAGCTGGTTAAGCATAGCTTCTTACCAAAAAACCAATGCAATGCTGAAAATCATAAAAGGCCGGGAGAGCTGTTACGAATGGATTTACTCTCTCCCGCGGATTATTCATATCCTGGAAAGATTACGAAGCGCGCCATTTTTAAATCGATTTTGGATCACAAAAGTGAGTATTGGCAGACAGACACGGCCGTGCAGAGGACTTTTGCATCGCAATGTCTTTTTGAATTAGAACAGTGTAGAGCAGTTCTGGCAACTTCAAACGAAGCATCTCAGGCTCAACCAGAGGAAAGTTTCGTTGGGGAACTCTAGGTAATTTTGATTTATCGCTGAATACGACTAATAAGTTGAGGCACATGACATCCTGTCATTGAAGTGTTTGTACTGAACTTTTCCACAATTGTGCAACCGATGAGAACATTCAAGCCGAGGAGTGTGTGCTTCAAATCGAAGCAAGAAAAGCGTTTTGCCGAAACAGACCACACAAAGGAGAATGGGGCATAGCAAGCCCCTCCGCATTCTTCTCATTGATGAGGAGAATAACTCAATCCTGATAAAAGCGTGCTTGGCTATAGTCTGCACGCTCCGCAACTCCGTTGCCACTTAGAGGGCTACCACTTTGACAACATAACAAGCCACCTCGTTTTTAAGTGGCCCATCTCGATAGACAACCAATCAAGGTATATCGGTCAATGTAGGTTGGCAATTCAGCAGAACCCTTTTGACATCCACCACTGATGAGGCAGCTATTGACTGTGGCCATTGTGGCTGACGAACGCTGACAAACCAAGGAAAAAAAAGTTACCTGGAAGCTCTGCCTCACCAGCAAACACCATTAGCGAGAGTTGAAAGGAAGCCACCATCCCATTGCACTTGGGGATAAGGAAAACCCCGACATGAGTGACAATGCGATATGATTGGCCGCGACGTAGACTGGTACGTGAAATATTTAAAATGCCAGAAGCTCAAGGTGAGCTAAATCAAGATGGCATATATACACGCGTCATTTGAAAATGCTTTCTGAGTCGGCTTGGTGTACTTCAGAAGCTTGCATGCAACAACGGCACTCAGTTGAACTGTCGCTCTTTAAGGACATTTTGCAATTTCGAATTCGGTCCCATATACCGTTACACGACGAGGTCACGCCGGGATAAGGCAAAACAACCGTGGACCCCTAGAAAAAGGTGTTGCGATTAAAATAAATATTCCAAGTAGTCCGGAGAATTACAAATGAATGCAAAAAAAAAGGGAAGCACGGCAGAGACAAAGCAAGAATGCAACCATCGGAAATGACATTGGCGGCCCACCATATGAGCATTGGTACTACTTCGAAAACGCCATTTGTCCAATGTTGTCGGGGACGGAAAAGCTACGACTTAAGGTGAACTTGATATTGGGTCAGATCGGGGACGACCACCCCCTGGCAGACCATTACGCAGTACCACCGGGTATGGCTGTCCGATGACCGCAGCAGGCGCCACGATCGGGGGGCTCCAGATTGCATTCGATGGAACTATCTACTCACCATCCAAGCTACAGCTTGTGGTTATAAAAAGGTACTAGTCCCCGATACAAGTAGTAGTCTACTCAGATATTAGCTATGTGGAAATCGGTGTGAACGACGAGATAGCGAGCAAAGGTCCATGGCATCTACCTTCGACGATGGAATTGGAGCTCCATATCGGGCAGGAGTAGTGAGGAGCAGCTTGGAGCGTTGTTAATACACCCAAAACGCTGCTGGTCTGCACGGCTTGTTGATGAACTATGGGTCCCTCCTAGACGTAAGGCTGTTGACACCACTAGACTCTAACTTGTTTCGATTAGCCACCACTCTAGTCAGGTTACTGCCCTGCTACGGAGCCAAAAGTAAGGAGGAGACACAAATTTAGTGTCCCAGCTCTTATAAGCTCCCAGACATAAGGATAAAACAAGATTTCTAAATCTAATTCTAGGCGGTTGGGCGCCAATTATGCAGGTTGCGTCTACGATGAATTCAGCAATCGATAGGCATCCTGGTCAATCCATTGTTGTTGGTGTCCCGGTGGCGGGCTCTAATCTAGTCGAATTTGTTGTTTGCCCTTCGTGGTTTTTATTGGGATCCTCGTGTGCGGTTACCGTCATACTTCAGCAGACTTCTGATGATAAACCTTCCTTCCTTAACTAATCGTAGAACCATGCTGGGTGTAATATTTATCCATAAATTAATTACTGGTGAAATTTACTTTTCTGTGTTGACTAGCCAATTAAATTTCGTTATCCGTACTAGACTAACACGTAATTTTACACCCTTATGGCTTCAATTTTGCGCAACTAACTATGCCTTGCATGAACCGTTAATGGTTCTCTGTGATGATTATAATAAGCATTACAGACTATTCTGCTAGGAGTCTTCTCTTCCCCGAATAAAGTCTTCTATTCTAAACTATTTAGCTGGTAGACAGTCATATTTTTATTTGTAATTGTATTTGTGCATATACTCGTAGTTTGTATTCGTTTTTTATTTTTTTACTTTGCAACTCGTGTCGTACGTTACACGACTGCGGCCCTCGGTCGGTTGGACGGGAGGTGGGATGCAGTACATTGCATCGGGATTCGCGTTAAAAAAAAAATAAAATTTCGACTTTACATGTGTTGAATGCTGGCCTTGCTCAGCAATAAAACGAATGACTTAACTGCAAGTACTGCAGCACGCTTATTGATAGTTCGAGTCGATACTCTATCTAAGCTATCAAAACAGAATTAGAAGCCACCAGCGAGCTGAGGCATAAGCTACCAAAAAGACATAAGCTACAAAGAAGCATAAGCTAGAAAACTACAGCCCACTTAGCGATAATGCTGCTCTTTCGACATATGCAAGGGATCAGGTTTGCGCTGCTGACTGTTGTAGCTTAGGCACTGAATTAGACTATTTGTTGTGTCTGCGCGGTTCCATCGAGAGCTACTTATACCACTCTGAGTGCGAGGGTTGCTTGTGCGCTTAATTATACCCCCGTTAGACATGAGCTCCCGGATCGTAGCTAAGTTATCAACGACTTTCTGGATCTCCCTCGTTGCTCATCTTCTTCTCAGGGCCAACTTGCACTCACACCTACACCGGCTGTAAACCAGACTTTGGGCGCTCCCGGTTATTACGTGATCTGTGATTTCTTGTATGACTCGCAGACTATGTTCGTTCATTAGTCGTTGTAGTGGCACACTCAGCACTGGATCGTGTCCAACGTTGTTAATCAAGGACGAGGCCGCTGCTCCTGGCATTTTGATTAAGGCCAATTTGAGGTTCATATACTTAGTACCGTTTGCGATGGCTAGGCGCTAGAATGTTATGAGATGCGTGTCTTGTTCTGATATCTCTGTGCTGAATCGTGCGGGGTGATCGTTGATAATCATCATTGTGCATCAAATTGCTGGCCTGAGTGTGACACAGGGCATGCCGCATGAATGCCTCTGGAGTATGTGTTGTACAGAACGTTGCGTAGCCGGTGGTCGGGCTGTCTGTAACAGCTATACTTTCATCGGCGCATTCCACTACAGTGTCGACTTTTAACTGCAGCATGTTGTTATTGTGAGCCAAGGGAAATATTGTAACTTTCTTGTAAATAGACTTGACTTGGGGCTAATCAATTAATATGGGGACTATGTTATTGGATTGAAGGACTTTTATATTGGATACTTCCATTAGGCTTACTATGGGCACTTCTGTTGGATGTTCAATTAGAATGGACTCCAAACCATTGCATTCTAGGATAGTGGGGTTTATGATGTTAGGTTTGGCCAGAGTGATTAACAACATTAGGTTCTGAATTTCAGTGATTAGCATTCTATTTCTAGTCAGCCACATCTAGTATAAGTGAGACGTATCCGTTTTCTCGTCTAAGAGTTTTATAAGAACAGACTTTCCTGAGTCTTTCTGGGATAAAAGTGTTCCTCAAGAATAATAGGAGATTGGGCAACAATGTAGGGAACACTTTTTCCCTACATTGGGATAGGCTATATCTTTCTAGCTGGGCTTGCTGAGCATTAAATATTTTATTCCTGATTTTTCCCTTAAACTCCTCACTTGACACGTAAACTTCTTATATCGGTTTTTTTCCTTTACCTCAGTTAATCGTGCGGTTATACCGAACAGTCGCCTGCATGATGAGCTCAATAGTGTCCTCAAATTGTTCCTCACATTTGAGGCACCTCGCGATCCCTAATAGTGTGTTGCGGAAACGTTCCAACTGCCCATTTCCAGCGAGTCGAGTGGTTTGTTCTGGGGTTCTTGGGGAAATAATTTACATGCTGATTACTTGTGACTTTAATATCTTTTATTGTCCGAGATACCATTGATTGAGTGATAGCAAACTTAGAAAACTTATCAATACATGTACGAAACTGCTTTTTGTCAGTAGAAAAACATCGATGTGGAGCATCTCAGTAGACCGAGCTCTTGTTTCTCGCGATGCCTGTCATATTTAGCTCTTATACAGAATTTGGAAAATAGTAATCGCAAAGAATTTCTTCCTCTAGAATTGTTTGGTTTCTGAAGCAATCAAACGGCCTCTCTGTGCCCTTAACCGTGTAGGTCAGTGATAGCTCACTGTGTATGGTAGCTACATCGGATTCTATTTCATTTTGTAGCGCATTTATATTTTGGGGTGAAAGCTCATTCGCCACATGTTTATCTTTACCTGGTTTGTTAACAATTTTGCCGTTATGGCATTAGGCTTCTATCCGAAACTGCATAAGTCAAAGGCTGGTGACCTGTATAGATATTTATATCCCGGTTTCCGTACAGGTATTGCTGTAACTTTCCTAGTGCCCGCACTATAGCTAGTAATTCCTTTTCATTTGTCGCGTAATGGGTTTCTCTCAGATTTCTAGAAATCATGGTAATTGGTTTGCCTTCTTGTGGGAGGATGGCTCCAATACCATATGTAGAAGCGTCCGTCGTTAAGTCAAACGGCTTTTTAAAATCGGTGTACGATAATATGACATCTTCTGATGCTAAAATACGTTTTAGCCTCTCGAATGCCTCGTTTTCTGTCTCACGGAAGCTAATCGGGATCTTTCTTGACATATGCTTACTTACAGAACCGTTTTCACCTTTAAGTAGGATCGTAAGGGTCCTTGCGATTGCTGCAAAGTCCTTAATAAAACATCTGTAGTAGCTACCTGAACCCAAGAATGAACTGAGAGCGAACAGATTTTTGGGAACAGTATATTCCTGGAAAGCCCAAACTTTCTTAGGGTCCGTTAATGCTCCCCATTTTGTGACAATGAAAGGAAAATATTCTACACTTTCCTTAAAAACTTGAGTTTTCTCTCTGGAAACCTTCATGTTTGCTCACGCAGAACATCATCGATTGCTCTCTGGAAGATGCTACTGGCATTCTTTAATCCAAATGGCAATCGGCAAAACTTTTACTTGTGAAACTTTACCTAGCTTTAACTAGGTTAGATCATGTTAGGCATTGGATTCTTGTCTGCTATAGTCTTCTCGTTTAGCTTCCTTAAGTCTATGATAAGTCTTTTGATCCTAACCGTAATCGTTGTCATCATCTAAGGCGGCTACTGCTGCCGAAACCGCCTCTTGGTAATTTTGTACATCCTGGTCCTCAGCCTGTTGGTTGATATTGTTCAACCTTTGGCGCCTCTGACCAGTTATACGCTTAGAATTATTTGGTCTTCGTCGCTATTTTGAGGTTTCCAATTGGTAGGGTGCCTACACTTAGATACTGATGGATCAACGTCCATAGGTTCCTTTGGTTGCCTCTGATGTTCCCTACCGTTCGATTTCTGGTTACCTTCACCCTGTTGTGGCCTGCCCTGGCCCTATCCCCTGATGAAGTGAATATTATTTTGTAACCTCGTTTGTTTCTACTCTTTTTTCCCTGCCTGTCGTTTTTGCCATTCTGTTGCCTATTACCCTCAGAAGCATGACTTCTCTCCTCCATAGCTTTGCCGTATGAGTTTGCGAACTGCCAGGACACGTACTCACCAAAACGAAAAATACAAAATAGAATATAAATGCACTGCGTGGCCATGTGGCTAAATAATAATTGTAAGATAATTTCTGCCAGCCCGGAGTTAAGACTAAACAGTAATGCACGGTGTCTTTGTTTAATCAAGAGTAAATCTAACAAAAAATATATATTCTGAGTAAAGCCAAGTGAAACGACTCGCGGAAGCATAATGTATAGAGTCATAGCTGGCAAGCCGACTCAGTGTCTGCGATAACGCTGCCCTTGCGACACTTGCGAGTGCTACTTAAAATAAAACACGAAGAAAATATTCCTCAAACAATTATAGATTGGCAGAACAAGTACAAGGAGTATAAAACTGATTTTGTTTACAAATGAAACAATAATTATATTACAATGTTTTACCATTGACCCTATTGTAGAATTAGTTATGAAAATGGAAACAATGTTAAGGAGAAAGAACGCCTATCTTCGGCATGTCGAAGATTTAATACCCTTGCAGACCCAACCTTTTCAAATTGCTCATAGTGCTTTGCCCGTATCTAAGAACCACAGGGAATATAGTTAATGCCGAGTATGGTTAAGACATCTTGATAAACAAACAAGTTTTCCAAAAAACTAAATTTTCGACCTACAGTTCCTATGACAGCTATATGATATAGTGGTCCGATCCAGCTGGTTCCGACATATGTACAGCGTGCAACAGAAAGAGGCACTTCTGCAAAATTTCGATAGCTTTAAAAACGAGAGATAACTGACAAAAATGATTTATTAGCTCAAATAAACTTTTTAAGAGCAAAAATGAAATCTATAACGCCCTATAGTAGAATTAAACGAGGACTTCTGGACGATGAAAACAGACTGAACGTGTTACACCACCTTTATATAATAGATCAGAATAATCACAATATTATACAAAATATGAATCAACAAATTGTCATAAATTCTTATTTAATCGAACCAATCCACCTTTTAGAAGACACAATTATGCATGACAGACTAAATATAAATGTTATATTATATTAAATATAAACACCACTAAGAAATTGCTATATAATAACCAGATGCACAAACTACAAAATTAAAAAAGAAATTGCTATATAATAACCAGATGCACAAATTAAAAAATATCAAAAACATAATAAATTATTTTCAGAAATATACAGTCTCAGCAAAGAACAACATTTTTTTACCAGAAATTTGCTCAACTTACAATTAAAATTCCCAAAATCTACATGATCACAGATGTCAAATAACTTTCTATATGTATTATTTAACTACAAAAGTAACTACAAAATTACTTATTCCTATACCTTATAATAACTACATCCAAATAGACTAGGAAAATATACTGATTGTAGAAATAAATAACAAAGCAGAAGAATACGACCAATCGAATTTTTCAGGAACTAATATTACCCAAAAGTTAAACTATTGTTAATAACTGTACATTTATATTTAACAACAGAACAAGTATTGAATCAATTGATGATGAGACAATAATTGTAAAAACCCACGGGATGAAAAACTTTATCAAAACTCTGTCAAGAGACATATTGTATTTAAAGGAAACCGCTTGAAACAATTTGGAAATTGAGAAAAAAAACCTTTTACTGCGACATTTTCAAACTAAAGCCCAAAGATAAAAAATTATTATAAACTTTAATAACTGGAAAATAAAGAATTTATTGAAAATGATCAAGAAAATATTCACTTTATGGGGTCGGAAATGCTTCCTTCTGCCAATTATATTTCCACAAATAAGTTATTCCCCGTTTATCCAATTTCAATCGGTTTAGGATATAAAAAGTCAAAAGTGGAAGCATTGATTAAACTTTAAGCCTATAAAAGAAGTATGGTAACATCTTTAGGCTTGGAAATGAACCCCTTCACTGTTCGAGGTTTTAACGTTATCGTAACTCCATCTGACATTCGTAGGAATAAGAAATTTAACAAAATTCAGTGTTTAGTTATAATACTAACGACGAGTTGGTGACTCTCATTAACCAACCCAATCTATTAGTCCCATATGACAAGCGAGTATAAAAAATTTATGTTCCTACGAGTTCGAAAGTATACATGAAACTTACATTTACTGCTTCATTGCACGGTATCGTTTTAGGATTCAATGGGGTATATTTATTCGTAGTCGAGTTTGTAGGATGTTGAATATATGTTATTTGAAATGGAACATATACATTATTGACATCTCCCATATAGGTAAACCACTTTGTAGGACTGCATCGTGATGCTCCATAGGTCCCGCACATTAGATCCAATGCTAATTGACCGGTTTGTGGAACAGACACCTGAAAGTAAAAATATTCGCCAATTTACAAATATAACGTTTTGAAATTAAGTAATTTTATTAATTTTATCTTATGAAAATAATTATTTTTTTTTTTGTTAAAAAAATATAAGGGATTTTAATAAATTTAAAAAAAATAACACCCTTCCAGGGGTTTTTTTTATTCCCCTTCTTGGAAAGTCTCAGTTTGACAGCTTTTGTGCAGCTGCAGCATATAGTGGGAGCTTGGCAATCCCCAAACGAATCTGCTTGTTGAACAACTGTTTCCTAAAAGCATTACTTGGCTAATCAGTTCACCCAGACTCGTATGGTTCTTGTATGATAACTGCTTTACCAACCGGAAACCAGTTTTTCCCCTTTTGCACAGCTGATCGTATGTGCCGCCGAATAGAGCAACAGGTGTTATGATCAGGCCATAATCCGGTTTGAAAGCTTTCTTAGTTTTTCGTTTCTTTGGGAGGTAGTAAAAGTTGAAAATAGAATTAAAGCGTGGGCAAATTAAATTAATATACTTTTATATTGAAAATAATTTTTGCTTCAGACATCATAGACCACGATTGGAAATGTGATTTTTTAGATGTTTTTTCTGGTATGCTAATAGAATCGAAACGTTCATAGCACCTGGACCCAATAATCTAATCGGGGTTGCGCGTGTCCGTCTCTAAATAATGTCGGTGAATCTTCTCACTCTACTTTATTTTATATTCTTTCCATTAATTTTTATACATTGGTAGCTAATTACCTTAGAGTTAATTTGGCTTCAATTTTTCAACACTTCTGTTAATTGATTTATACATACCTACCTATTAATTGGAATCATGCTCAAACCAAACAACGCATTGATAAATGAATTATTTTAGCTTATCTGATATGATATCGTAATTCCTTGACTTGATCTTCGTCCATTGCTAAGCTTTTTAATCTATCTCTTGAATCTTCTGTCTTTCCATCTCTTTGGAAATAGTCGTATATCATTCCTCTCCACAAAATAGGTAGAAAGTTTGATATAACAAATTACAGGAGCATTGCAAAACTCTCCGCTATCCCTAAATTTATTGAAACAAGTAAGTGGTTCTAGTCGGGAGCTCCCGACTAAGGGATACCCTGAACCCTCTTATTCCAACACCAAATACAGCTCGCGCTATGCGCTCGTTTGCTTTAGTAGTAATAAAAATAAATTTAACAAAAAAAAAACTGTTCCCTTGGCAGGGTTCGAACTCGCAACTAACCGCACCACTCGTCGCCGCCTCTACCCAAGAGCCACACCAATTGTTATATACTATTGTATTAAATACTTAAATAAAGAAAGTACCCATGTTAACCACTTTGCAAATTGCACTAATGGTTTAGGAACTTGAAATAGGGACAAGCGTTGACATCCCTTTTTTTTTGCTTGTCATGGTAAGCTAGAGAGAAAGAGAGTCTATGAGCACATTAGTTCTGCTCTCACTTAGGCGAAATTGAATAGTTCGAATATTGATGATCGGTCGGAACACAATAATTGAACACGTATTAGGAGCTTGCTTTTGTGTGAATTATTAAAATTTAATTTTTTTTAACGCACTTAAGTAATGTTTTTATGGAAAGTGTGGAAGGAAACCCCAACTAGTCCCACGAGCTATTGACCGAGCATTGGTAAGAAGTGCGCACCCCTAATCCCTATGCACCTGATAGACAAAAAAAATTAACCGAAAGAAACCATTACACTTATGGCCCCCAACACGTGGGACCCTAGCAAACAAGTTAACTCGGGATTTATTAGTGTCATTATGATCCTCATATATTTGCAAAATCTTATTAAAATTCCTTAAGATCCTCATATATTTGCATAATCTTATCAACATCGGACCATTATATCATATAACTGTTATAGGAAAGATCGCTGGAATAGCAGGATCTTCTAAAGCAAAAAATATGTTTTCAAAGAAATTTCAACAATTCAGCATTTTCGAGCTCCACATATCCGCAAAAGGGAAAAGTCTACAAGATTATTTAATATTGGGCGTGCCGAAGATATCCTTACTTTCTCGGATTAATTTAATTTTATGACTGCTAAAGCAAATGAGCTTTAGTGCGAGCTGCGGCCAATATATCCTTCTGCATATTGGGAACAATGCGTTGATTTCGGATGTCACCTTTACATATTGAACATCTTAATTTTCAAAAGAAGTGGGAGTTGAACATGAACATATTTGTATAAATTTCTCTCAATGCATACATGCTTGTGGTTTAATTGAGTTCGTAGTGAATGTTAAGCAGACTTCTATCGATATTAATAGACTGTGTTCTTGTTGTCATTCACATCTATGAATGTTGTAGTCTCCTTAAGACATTTTCGTATACTTTACAGTAAAATAATAATAAAATGCTCATATATTTATGTTTGCAAACGAAGTGAAACTTATTCTTTTGTACACCCGTGCATTAGACTCGTCTACAAGATGCTTTAAACTTTAACCAACCTTGGTAAAGTTTAATGTAGTTTTATAATCTATAAACTGATAGTAAAGTTAAAGTTCTCTTTGATTCTATAATCTGCTTCATTCTCCATATCTCATCCACCGCTAATGAGGCCAAAGGTGAAATTGGATTTAATAAACGTTGATCTAAATTGAGGCCTCCCCGAACAGTTGCAGTTTGGTCTCTTCAAGAACTTTTCTCCCTGCATCCCTAAAGGTGCAGGTGATTACATGACGCATGCCCTGGTTAGCCTGCCCAAGACAGGCTTCTTAGCATTACAGATGACGCAGTAAGTGGTGGCGAAGTTTGCATCTGTCCCGATGTTGCACTGCGATATCTAATTATCGACTAAACCTAATAGGCTGGAACGCCAATAGCCTCATTGGCAAGTCTCTGCAGGCCTTACAGCCTTCTTTTAGGGAACGATGCTCAATGTGCCAACCAAACGGGTGATCATCTTTTCTTTGTTCTTTATGTTTCTTCTATACCTACCAGGAATCAATGCCTCCTATTTCTACCATAAGACACTTCATGACTTATGCCTACAATACAATATCCTATACCATGCGTTCTAGCTCTTTATTAACTTTATTCTATTCTTTTTGCAATTAATACATTATTTTAATTTAATACATTTTCTGTATTAACGCCTTTTTTTTTTAGCTACATAGTCTAATAACGTCACTGACAAAATTATCTGTGTGTAGAGGAAACGGACGCCCAAATAAAATTCTCCTCCTAACATGTCGGCAATGTTATAAAAAATGTTTGTATTCTGCTTAAGATTGTAATTAATAATGTTCAACAAGGTTGACACTCATTTTGTTGACCATTCATTATATAAATGAACTAGCGGGTATAACCCGGCCTTGCCCGTGGCACGTGTGTTATAAAATCAAAAAAGCTTTAAAAATGATCGGACGGGAATCAAACAACTTTTATGCAAATCGGAAAACTCTTAAAATTCACCAAAAAATCTTAAAAATGCATTTTCCACCGAAGGAGTTTAGATTTTGCGATAAATGTGAAACACGTCTCTAATGATTTTTCTTATAGATCTTTGGAAATAAATTTGAACACAAAACGTCATCCACCAAATCTTCGACCTCCATTGCCACCAAGGAGGGATGGATTTTTCAAAAAGTGTGAAACACCCCTCAAATGAATTTGAATATAGATCTTTGAAAATTAGTTTGGGGCCGATCGGATGGTAAACAAAAAACTTTCATACAACCTTTTTCCGCCAATTTACCACTGCTGCGGGTGGAATTTTCCAAATCGCTGAAATACGTACTTATTAAGTTCTTATGAAGAGCTTTAAAAATAAGTTTGAAGCAAATCGGACACAACTTAAAACGCCGCCCAACAAATCTTTAAATCGCATTCCCCCCGAAGAAGTTTGAATTCTGCGAAAAGTGAGAAACACGTCTCAAATGATTTTTCATATAGATCACTGGAAATGAATTTGAGCGCGAGACGTCACCCACCAAATCTTTGACCTCCATTTCCACCAAGGAGGAATGGGTTTTCCGAAAAGTGCGAAACACCCCTCAAATGAATTTTAAGATCTTTGAAAATAAGTTTGGGGCCGATCGGATGGTAAACAAAAAAGTTACATACAAACGTTTTTCGCGATTTTTCCACACTTGCGAGTGGAATTTCCCGAAACCCCGTCTAAACGTGCACCTACATCACATAAGGTAACTACAGTGAAAATTTCAGCTGCCTAGCTCTTACGGTTTGGGCTGTGCGTTGATCACCAATCAGTCAGTCAGTCAGTCAGTCAGGCAGGACAAACAGTTTTATATATAGAGATAAAGTTCAACATTAATCTATATTCCGTTAACTTTTCTTACGAAAATCTTAACATTTAGAGAGTCAAAAATATATCCAACCTGAGCGCATGACTTGTAAGTCTTGTTTATATACTCCTCTGTTACGTGTAAATCCAAAGCAGTCACATAGGCATCACCTGAAAGTAGAAATATTGACCGAATATTTATTGATTGTAATCGTAAACCTTAAGAAACCTAGAAACGAATATTTTAATCATTATTTTTAAGAAATTTTCAAACTATTAATAATTTTTTTTATTTTATTGAATAAAAAAATGATTAAACTAAAGACCAAATAGTTATACCTTTATCATTGTTTTTTGTCGAAGCAGCTCTTGCGAATTTGGATTGTTCTGGAGAGCACGTTAACTCGCAAATATGCTTAGCTAAGTTAGCCATACAAGATGGACAGCGATCAAGAATAGCAGAAGCCAGTTTAATGTTTTTATTTAATATTTTCACCTAAAAAGGAAAAGAAAAAATATTTTTATTTTGCACCTGATTTTTAAGGAGCACTTTTTGATGGTACCTGATCAACGTCACAGCAAAATTTAGTTGCTTGTGTTTCTAGAAGAGAACTACATCTTTCTGTTAACAATTTAAGTCCATCTGCAGGCATTTCTTTTGGTGTGCCATTATAGGAACAATATTGATTGTGAAGATAAGCATCGGTATTACAAACTCCATACCAGACACAATTCTGGAAAATATCAATTACTTTATTAGTAAATAACATCAATCAAAAAAGTTTTATATGTATGCATTACAATTTAAGGCAAGAAATGGCGCGTCCAAAACACGTCTGAAGTAAAATATAAATTAATATAATATATTGGTTTTGTCCATCTGTTCGTATAATTGAAAGTTTAATCGCCGTCATTAATGTAAATGATTTGAACTTTTATCGTAAATATCCGCGTAAAACAAATTGTTAGATTTCCTTAATTTTTCGTGTGATGGCCACCTCGAAAAATAGAACCAAAAAATAAGAGGCTCTAGTCGGAAGATCCGACTAGGGGGTACCCCGAACCCTCTTCTACGAACACCAAATTCAGCTGATTAGTAGAAATAATATGTACATTAAAAAATCTTTCAATCAGACTCGAAACCGTACCGATCGCAATACTTGCCGCCGCCTTTACTCGACAGCCATACCAACAATTTATTTTTTATGAAAAAAACGAACTAAATGCTGTTTATAGAATTCATTAACACCCGCATGAATGTGTGAGTCTACATGTATACAGTAATTGCCGCAAACATGAGAGCATGCATTGCTTTACACCTAAAATCTTCAGTGTATATTGTGCTCCGGGTGACAGTGACAGGGACTAGCCCACCCAACAGTGGCATAATAAAAGTGGACTCAACCCAAAAATCAATAACTGCGTAAAAGTGTCTAAAATAAAGAATAGACCCAAAAATCAAAACTGCAAATGTGCAATTTGCGCAAAAGCAAAAACTGGGAGCTGTCAAATCCAGTGCTGCCAATAACAATGCCGAGTTGCCTACAAAAATAGCAGCCAGCTTAAACAACGATCAGCTTGCCATGGCAAATAAAAACTTAAAAAACGATGACGTCCCCGCTGCTCATGCATACAACACACTCAGCAACACCTGCAGTAATCAGCAACATCCCAGCACCAGCTAATCCCGAAGCCAACAGCAATCAAGTATAGGGATTTCCAGCCCCGCTTACTGAAGCAAGTAGATCTCCACCTGTTGACATGAACGAGGCGCACCCAGGAAGGAGCCCATTGGAACACGCCCAAAACCACCAATGAGGCTTTCCAGCCCATCCCGCTCGCTACATATTGCTTTTCGCTCAAAGCTTTACCCCGGCAGCTGCGTCTTGCAGCGCTCATTGCAGCCAAAACCCTGCTCTGCACGCTCTGAGCAAAGGTAATATGCCAGCCTTCCAGGAACCGCTGGTCAAATGGCAAACGGCTGAAACAAAATAACATCGGGGAACAACGCTAAGGCCGGAGCCGTCAAAAAGTACCCACAAAAAATGGGAAAACCAGCAAGGCAGGTGAAAGTTCCACTGCTCCCAGTGCCACCCTGACAAATGGGAACAGATATGTTCCACTTGCTCCCCATGAACAAGCCTTTGACAGCGAAGACGACGAGATGGCAATTGCCTCCGAAGCTCCACTAGCTCAAACCTCCAGCTGCAAAAAAGGTCCAAAAGCCCAGGCCCATAACAGTTCTTGGAGTTAACAACATCGTCGCAATGCATCTGGCCCAGATGCCTACGTATTTAAGGTCTTTCCCTTAGGCGTCCTGAGAATATTTGCGAAAGATTCTGACACTCACAGAGACATTATTCGCAAGCTCACTGAGGTCAGGGACCAGTTCACGCACTTCAGAGTCAAGGGGGACAGACCGTATCGCGTAGTCGTCAAAAACTTGGCCGGTTCTACTCCCAGGAGCCAAATCGAAATTGCCTTTGCAACACACGGCCACGTTGTGACAAACCTACACAACCCGGGGACCAGGTTATCCACAACTGACGCCGATGCTGACCCCAAAAACGATTTCCCAAGTCGCGACTACTGGTATGTAGACTTAAGCAGTCTTCTAACAATAGGGACGCGCTTCGCATTAGCAAGGTTGGCCGTCAACGGGTCCAAGTTGAGCTCCCGAGAGAGAACAAAAATTTTAGGCAATGAGATCGCTGCTATGAGTTTGACCACATTAAGAACTATTGCCTCAAACAGCCAAAATGCGGTAGGTGCGGCCAGCCCCACTGCACGAACTCGAAGCAATGCCAGGCCATAACGGTGTGAGGGGAACCATGCTGCTTATTATAAAGGATGCAAAACATTTCAGCAGCGCTTGAATACCAGACAACTGGCCATCAATGTTGCCCCTCCGGCTCGGCACAACCAACAGCAACCTGCACGGCGCATCAACTCGCAGTTCGTACCCTCCCGAATTGTGCAATAAGGCCTGTCGTATGCTGATGTGCTACGGCCAGGACGCAACATTTATCAGCAACATGGCGTGCCAACCCCCACCGCTACAACAATGCAGCCCCAATACCCCCAGCATTGATACAGAGGTAATACACGTCCCTCGGAAGCATCCTCCAACTATCCTGGTCAGCATCAAGGAGCTGAAGGACGCGCAAGGCCCCCCCACAGCTCGGTCTTCCCACTCACCGCAAATAATGGCTGCCCCGATGCGCCTCGGATCGTGGAACGCTCGCAGCATCATACAAAACGCAAACGAGCTCAAACTATTTCTGATAAAAGAATTGAAATAACATTACGTTTGTCTCAGAATCCCACCTACACGCCGGCCTGTATTTCGCCATATGTTTGCTAATGTGCGGATCACCCAGCAGGTGCTGCGGTGCTTGTCAAGCAGGACTTGGTGCGCTACCAACTACATCCATTGCCCCACAGATGGCTGCTTATATGGTCGAGACTCCTTTGGCCGAAATACCTGTAGCTCCACCTACCACCAAACCTATCCTTTAACTGAGCTGAATTCGATTCTCTCCTTTATCAGCTTGGTCATAAATTTAACTTTAGAGGCGATTTCAATGCCAAACACAGGCTGTGGGGAAGCTACAGACACCATGCTGGAAGAAGCAACAGCAGACGAGAGCTCCAAATTCGCGCTGTGGAAATGCAACAACGATACAAACGGCTGCGCCAAAGTTCCCCGTTCGACATTCCGATTGCACCTGGGCCAGATCGCCAATGGACAGAGCCGAAGCCTTCCCCTGCAACCTGGAGGAGCGTTTCAAGCCGTTTTGGGACCGTGTCGCATGGCAGGAAACAGCGAGTCGCACAAATTCTGGAGGCGCCACTCCAAATGACACTCCCTGTATCACCAATCACTTTCCAAAGAGCCTAAAAACCCACAAAGCCCCTGGTGAACAAATCCATCGGGTCACAAACTTTATTTTGGACGGCTTGCATAGGAAGGAGTATTTGGTGGCAGCATACCTCGACATCCAACAAGCCTTCGATTGGGTGTGGCACACAGGCGTCCTCTCCAAGATAAAGGGAAAATTATATCCGCAGCTCTTTAACATCATTGCAAGCTTCCTGAACGAGAGGACATTTAGAGTGGTACAGGATGGCATAGCCTCTCATACCAAACGCATAAGAGCGGGCGTTCCACAAGGTAGCGATTTGGGTCCCACACTATGCATCCTCTTCATGCACGATATGCCCACGGCAAGCGAAATGGCCCTTGTCAGTCGGCAGGATCTCCTGGTGGCTACATTTGCTGATGACCTTTGCCAAGAATGATTGCGTGTACGAAGCAACGGACATCCTGCAGGAGTATCTGAAGCGCTCCGAAAGCTGGGCTTGTATGTGGAATATCTCAGTGGACCCTCAAAAATGTGCTACGGTCACTCACACTCTGCGCAAGGACTCCTGCCCCGGACTTTTTCTCCATGGCGAGCTCTTAGAGCAGGTGCGTGACCGTAAATACCTAGGGATCACACTCGGCGGACGACTAACGTTCAAAAAACATGTCACTGAGGTAACCAACAGTTTGAACAGCAAAATCAGGTGTTTGAGCTGGCTCCTAAACCCAAATAAGAAACTCTCGCTCCAAAACAAAGTCCTTATCTATATGAAAATCCTTGCCCTGCGTGGCGATAAGGGCTCCAGGTTCACGGAATAGCCGCAAAGACGCACCTAAGCAAAGATCGCATCATCCACGCCAAGACCTTGCGAAAAATCTCTGGAGCCGAATGGTATATTCGCACACGAGGCCTCGCAAAGGACCTTCAGGTTCCTATGGTAGGAGACGTTATAAACGACAAAGCAGCAAACAACCTATTTAAGCTCAGCAACTATCCTAACGTCCCGGCGAGGAACCTGCTAATGAGGCGAAGAAGAAAGAGGCTTAAAATCCCCTATCCTATAGATTTGGCCAAACGACGCTATTAGTGAAGCAAAAAAAACATGTACATAATTATCGTACACAATGTAAATATTTAAATTAAACTACTTTTTCTATAAACCCCCGATCTGATTACCTGTTGCTAAGCTACAGTAACAGCATAGCAGCTGTAAATAAAAGTATTTTAAAATCCTAAAAAAAAAAAAAAACACCGCAAACACGTGGAATATAAGCTCACATTTTCTTACACACCTGTTTTTTTCTTAACCGATCTTGATAAAAACATGTTTTTTGAGCAAATCTTTTATCTTCAAAGAGGTAGAGTCACCAAATTTTTCATGTAATAGTGAATACAGATCAAGTGTCTTTAAATTTAATGTCTTTAATTGCTGCGAGCTGCATTTGGTGTTGGTAGAAGAGGGTGCATAGTATCCCTTAGTCGGGAACCATCGATAAGAACATCTTGTTATGAATCTTATTTTATCGCAAATAATGTTAAAATGGATATTAGTAGTTGTAATAGGAGCACAACCTCCTGTAATAAAAAGGTAAGCCTTACGGGTCATCGCACTACAGTTTGGAATGGAAAATTATCCTGAAAAACTAAATACGCTAATATTAATATAAAATATCATATATGATGACTTAGAAAATGTGTAAATTCAGACCAATCTTGATTGAACAGAGCGCTAAAATGAGCTAACAATTTTAGTGCAACTTTCTTTTCTAAATTATAACATTGATTGAGAGCACAAAACTTGCTTCTGAAAATATTATACTCGATCCTAGCTTTTTTTACTCTGCGGGCACCAAATACGTAAGCAGCGTTTCAGAATAGGGCATACAGCTCCCACCTGAACATCCACAAAACACATATTCGTCTCCCAAACTAATAAAAATCCTTTTTAAAATGTCGTTCATCTCTTCGGCCCTATTCTTTTACATTTACATTTAGAATTGATTATAGATCTTTTGTTGCTTCCGATCTATTTGATTTCGAATCATTTTAACCCTTGATACTGTAATTATCTAACACTACCTTCAAACTAATGTTTATAACGTTTTTGTACAAGTTTACTTATTCTATTGCCGTCGCCTGCTTCTCATTAAGCACCCTGGTTTACTTCGAGAGTATAAAATTTAACAAGCCAGAGTGCTCTAGTCAATACTGCCCGATTAGAGGATACCTTGCATCTTCATGTACCAATACCATATAGGGATAGCGCTACGCGCTTTTTTGCCTTAGCGTTATATTAATAAAAGTAAATTTAAGAAAAGAAAATGAGAAATGAAATTCTTGCGCTTTCCACTTGCTGCCGCTGCTGCCAATAAAACATTTAACTCTATGCACCATGAAATTTAATTCTCAATTTTGACCCTATTCAAACCTATTTTGTAAGCCCCTGTTTCAGCAAACTTGGAAACTCAATCCGTGGTAAATAAGAGGAAAAAGTTGAAGGCGAAATATCGATTTTGCGGAAACTAATATATGATTTTTACCATCCAAAAAAAAAAGCTGCCAAATAGCCACCGCTAGAGGATGATTTCTGTCATTAGAACAACGAAAAATGATAACTCTAAATTTTTTAGTCAAAGCTCACTTTTCATATTATAATAGCGATCGTTTATTAAACACAAGTAACATAATTCCCCTCAGTAAAGTTGATCCTCGTGGGTTCCCGAAGTTGCTACTACTTAAAATTTAATTAGAAATATTTTGTAATAATACTATTCGACTGACCAAATTTGTTATTACGCTGTGATCATAGTATGCGCGGTCAGTAAACTCAATTCTGAACAAACACAAGACAAGAAATTACAAGAACATGTTGCCAAAAAAAGTATTCTATAACTCACCTGCTTCGACGCACAAAAGAATGATATAAGTATCCCAAATATGAAGAATTTCACTTCAGGTGTACTACTCTGTAGTAAAACCATGGTGCAGATTATAACGGCTTGGCTATCATATCTATAAAATCAAAAAGCGTAATTGTTAGATATAATAGCAAATATATATATATATTTAATTATAGGTTGGTTTGCTGTTTCTTGCTTTGGTGTGAATTCAACCCAAGATTACGTACCCCCAATTCGAAAGTAGTCAAAGTGGAAAAGATAAAGAAAGCTACCAAGCCTGAATAAGAAATCACCCGACCCAATCAAAGTTAAAGTTAAACAGTTTAAAAATCGAATGCCACGGCCAAAATTAAGTGACACAACGAGCTAGTCGTCCAGGATCTCTGAGCTTCACGCATCCCCTAAGCAAAGCAGACATCAGTTAGAAACTGTCGAAAATCTTTTTACTATGTACTATGTCTAAAATTATAATATCTTACTGTGCCTGGCCACAAAGGTATCGTAGGCATGGCAGAGGAGTTACCCGGAAAAAACAAGAATAAAATCCTTCCTTCTTAAAGAAAACTTAAAAAAAGCAACAAATAAGCTGCGCGGCGATGGTACGAGCTTTCACAGGGCATTGGATGATTGGGGTGCATCCCATTAGACTTCTGTCGCAGAGATGAATAACTAGAATTTGTTGAACAATTATTTTGCTCCAGCCGTAATGAAGAATAGAAATTGTTGACCACTTCTTCTGCTCCTGTCCTGCACTGATAGATACAAACCCTTTGAAAGTCCTTCAAGAATTTAATTAAACTAGCAGAAGTTAGCCCAAGCAAAGTTGCTATATTCTTCCAGTCATTAAACTGGAACCCGTTTGGGTTTAACATGTTCGAAGTCAAAGGGTTTTAAAAAAAACACATCCATGGTATTAAAAACTCTGAAATATATATGTTAATATATATATATTTAAAAATAACATAAACTGCCGCTCACTTGAATAGCGCCCCATTTCTCAATATTCAAATTCCGTCGGAATTTGAATAGGCGATTTCGATTAACTTTCGTAAGAAACACACAACATTTTTAGCTCATTTGACAAGTACACTAACTTGAAGACTTCTTTTGTTTGGGTTGATATTGTTTAAGTTAACCAAAAATGGCAGGTGGAAAGAAATTGAACTATAAGGAAAGAGGCAAGATCGATAATATAAAAGGGAAGCGTCATATTTTTGACTACAAAAATAAACGCAGATTAGTACAAAATCATCTTGAAAAAGGCTTTAACCGGAGTTCAGAAATTTGTTTGGAGCCTTGGAGTAGAAATTAAACATGATGACGCGTCAATTAACACCGCGATAGTGATCACAGCTGGTCTGGATCATGAAAATTGTACTTCGATGATCTGACCTCCTTACTCCACTGCCAGTATTAATATAGAAAATGTGCGAGATGTTGACGGGTCATATAATAGAAAATATCAGGGTACTGTGCAGATCCAAATTAAACTTTGTGTCGAAGCTCTATACATATATATATATATTTGTGTATACATTTGCACAAAACCATAATACACTTTTTAACCATTTTAAGTTGGTTCAGGTTATAAAACAGAAACGATAAGTGGCGCTGAGTCTCCGTTTGATGCTATCATTCCAATTATTTTGAAGGATTCGTTCTTTGATGTGTCGCGGATTATGGGCCATATAATGGGAAATATCAGTGTACTGTGCAGATCCAAATCAAACTTTGTGTCGAAGCTCTGGAGGTATTGAGTGGGTATATAGAATTCCAGCCACATTAGTTTACCCGTGGCACGAATCACACCCGCAACGAGATTGACAACGATACGTCATTATTCCGTGTATACCGACTGCAAAACTAGCGAAAAAGATTGCGGTGACAGCAGCCCAATTCTAGGGAGTCTTAGCAGTGGGAGCGACAAACTTGAAGTTAAAGGCAAGACAATATGTGACATTATGTTGTTAAAGCAACGAAATACATTTAGCATCGTTTGGGCTAGTAACAGCGATGAGTGTGCGACGTCACAAAATACTCATGTACTAGGCTACAACAAATGTTTATATAATGCTGTCGTTCTGGACCACCTGGGCAATAGGCAATTATATTGCTAACTGTTTTAATTAGTAGCTTCTAGCAACGATACGCGTTGAAGGTTGTAAAACGCTTTCAGAATGGTATTATGTATTGTTTTTCCAGCGCTTGCAAAACGCTGTCCACTTTTATTCTCTGAGAGTTGACCTGGTCCACCTTTTTTAATCCTAAAATCGGCGTCAAAAAAAGAAAAAAGCCAGCTGATCAATTAATTCTAATGCAGTTTACTTGTCGTTGGTCATTTCTAATAAGTTGCATACAGCGCTGTACCGTTACTTCCATACTCTGTTCCGCATTCCACGCTCGATTAGAAGTGACCTGTAGCGGCCTTATACATGACTCAAAGTTATACTAAAGATTCTTTTCAATGCTAGTATTTATTACTCAAATCCAACAAGCTGGCATAGTCAGTTTTAAAGATTGACCGCAAGCCAGATGCCAGGCATATTCCGTCTTCCAGCTCGTAGTCATTTGGACTCCTAAGTCGTTCTGGACCCAGTTTAGCATATAATCTACTTAAAAGATAGAACAAACTCTTAATCTTTTGATTAAGAACCTTGATTTGCAAATGCCATCCGTTTGTTTCGTCTTGGCATTCCACCCTTTTCGAGTATAATGCGCTTAATAAGGTTTACATAACCGAAATAAATAAAGCCTGCATGAAAGGACCAGTGCTTATATTCAAGCGATATATGCGAATTAAGAATGCAACTAATGCTGACAACGCAGAGCGACGGTCTTTAGTGTTTATATTCGATTTGGATATTGTCCAGAAAACGATCTGCCTGGTGTAATAAGTCTCGTTCCGCAACAGGTCCTATCATTCATTATTCGCTAACGCGGATCAGCAGTCAGTCACACTCCCGCTACACTATGCGGTCGGAGATGCTACCTTTTTAGTGTTACATACATTTGTATAAAACTATTATATTAATTGGGCTTTTACAAATTGAATTTTGTCCATAGTTTAATTGTATGTGGCCAGTTTATTCGGTCTTTATATAGAATGTAACTTTATATTTCCAAGTCATTAGACAAGTTTTGCACGTTTTTGTATACTAGATGAATTTTCAATACCAGATGCTCCAATAACTGGACGCTGACACTAAATTTTGAACTATTTTGTTCGAAAAATCTGTAATAACTGAAGCAATTAAATTCACAAACAAACAATTTTTTAAATCTGTTGTTGACCTTCACCCAAATTCCTTTACATATTTGTGTCCACGACAATCAAATTTGCGAATCCTCTGTTGGCACAAATGTGTTCAGGATGGTAATGAAATTGCTGAATGAACGATCTTTTCGCTCGTTCCTATGGCAGTTATAAATAGATAGGGGTCCGATCCGGCCGGTTCTAACATATGTACTTTAAAACTGAGACGAGCTTACTTTATGGAGACGGAGATGTCGTCATTCTATGCGTTAATTTGTAATTCGTAAAAAGGTTGCCATCTTCCATGATAGCATAAAAAAAAACCAGCGTTAGTGGGTGTTTGGTTACCGCAGTTTTCACTGTATATTTTAATCAGTATCAACGGACATGGCGACCACAACGGCTCTTAATCATTATGTTTACTTATCAGGAAAAAAAACATTTGTATTATACTATTTTGTTTATATGGGTATTATTAATGTGCACAGAAACTAAAGCGTAATTGACTCAGGCATATTCGCAAGAATTAATACTTGTTTTTAAAAAGAACAATAATAACTTTTAACAACATCACAAAGTATTCCGATTGTTTGGAACAGCATTGTCAACACATTTATTATTTTTTACATATGCACATGCATAAATTCGTATTTAAAGCTATGCACTGCTATCAGTTTAAGCAAGCTGAGTCATTCACATCTACTTACATATATGTGTAGGAATATATGCACTTGCATATATTACAATAATTGTACGGGCACTTTGTTATGGAAATGCGTTTCGTCAGTATGTACCTTTATATAGATAATATATAATACCTACGAGCTTAAATACGATTGTTCACATATGTTATAAATATTTTCAGATAGGTAATATTGAATTAGGTACCTTAATATATTTAATAAATGAACTCTAAAACTTTTGACACACTTGAACTTGCTCAAAACACCACAATTAACTGTTTTCTAGAAATGTACAAGTCGTACAGACAAATGGGTATTTTTAGGTAGCCGCCATGAAGAAATATAACGGTCTTAACAATCATTTGATAACACATATTGTAACTGTTAATAAACATGTATCGAATATTTAAAAAAAAATTATCATTATTGGCCATTCACACTGAGTACATTTCGGAACATATAAAATTTATTGCAGATGTGAAACTATACAAATTGCTGTGAAAAACAAACGACAATATATGATATATAAAAATAATTTGGCAAATGGTGCATATTAAAAAGCAGAATGTTATTTTTATTTAAATATTTATTATTTGCATATCAAAAGAATTCCTTTGCCTTGCCTGTAAATTTGCAGTGCCAGACGATGTTCCATCCAGCGTGTTACTTTGCTGGTGTTCCTGTTGAAATTTTTGAATCTCACGTGCAATTTTAAGCCGTTCACGGACAATGGTTACCAAGAGTAACTAACTATGGTTATCTGCCAGTGGGGACTGCGGGTCTTGCTTTAATTTGAATAAAGAATAAACTTCATATTATTAAAGAAAGCCTGAGGCCACCCAGAGGCGATTTTGCTCCTCTAGTGACCTGATTCTCGCCTGCGGGTCTTCCAGTGTAATGTCACTCCCTGTTTGGTGGCACCAATATTTTAATTAATATAAATAAACAATTATCCAGCTATTTTAAATTTTCTTTAGCACACTTATTTCTATATATATTACATATATATTTATATATATATATATAAATATTCCCTTGTTTTCTAAGTTTTAATTTTCCAGCATGCGGCCGGCTTGCATATGTCTCTGCTTTTTTTTTTATCCCCGGAACAGGCATAAGGAAACATGTCCGACCCCATAAAGTATATATATTCTTGATCAGTATTAATAGCCGAGTCGATCTAGCCATGTCCGTCTGTCAGCCCGTCCCTATGTATGAACGCAAGGATCTCAGAACCTATAAGAGCTAGAGACGTGAAATAGCTGTAGGTCCTCCTAGTCCCCGCGCAGATCGAGTTTGTTTCCGATATTCGATAACTTGCCCCGTTTCAAAGTAATCGATAGAAATCGATATCAAAATTATATAATATGAGCTAGAGTCACCAAACTTGACATGTAGCTTCTAGAATAGTATAAATATATCAAGTATCTTTCATTTTATAGCTACCACTACCTCCCCGCTACTACCACAAAGCTATAAATCAAGTAAAAACACCAATTTATGCCTCCCACAAATAAAAGCCACAATTTAAATGCAATTAATGTTTTGATAATACTCGAATATTCTATAGTACAAGCAGATGTACCCTAAAAAATTTCATCAGGATCGGTTAAGAAGCACAGCAATGATTAAAGAAAACGTGTTTTCACTTTTCTCCTATCAACGGCAAAAACAAAAAGAATTTTGGTATACATGTACACACACACATTCATGCGTGTCTTCTTTGAATTCTAACAGCATTGCAATTGCGATTGTATTATTTTCTGTGCTGCTATTTTAATTCGTTTTTTTCTCATGAAAAGTCAGTTATTGGCTTGGCTGTTGAGTAGAAGCGGCGGTAAGTAGTGCGGTCAGATGCGAGCTCGAACCCTATCGAGGAGGCTAATGTTTTTTTTTTCGCTGTTGAGTAGAGGCGGCAGCAAGCAATGCGGTCAGTTGTGAGTTCGAACCCTGCCAAGGAAACTTTTTTTTTAATTCATCTTTATTACTACTAAAGCAAACTATCGTTTATCTGCTTCAGGAACTGGAGCATGTCTCCGCTTCCGCTTGTACTGATGGAATACTGAGGCCATGATTTTGCGATATTTTTCTTGCACCAGGAACAACGCCAAAATCAAAGCCGATGCTATTTCGGTGGGGATTGCTGTTCCTGAACTGATGCCGACGTCCATAAATATTTATCAGTATATGTTTCTCCCTCTCCCCTTTGGACAGCACCGAATTCCATTTGCCTAACTATTTTCATTTATTTTAACGACCACTAAAGATTTCTCTATTTTGTCTATCGGTAAGTCTTTTTCTACTAATGTAAAATGTAAACTATCAATTTTCCTTATATATGTTATTGCAGGTTGCCTTCCGCCTATGGCAAAGAAACAAGGCTGGACAACGATTGCATGCGGCATATTTTAAGGCAACTTCCCGGACCTGGCTGAAATACTGTAATTTCAAATTTTCTTTAATTTAAGTTTATATAAAAAAAAATCATTAATGGATTTTTTTCTCTTTAGCAGATCTATAAATGACTGCGCATTGGTGGATTTCAGACTCCACTCTGGAGCCAGTTCAAGGATCTCCGCTTTAGATTCCTTGTATTTCGAGTTCGAACCTTTTTTTTTTAATTTACTACTTTATTGTTGGAATAAGAGAGTTCAGGGTATCTCCTAGTCGGCAGCTCCCGACTAGAACCTCTAACTTGCTGAAAATAAGTTTGGTACCGATCGGATGGTAAACAAATTATCGTTTTTCGCGGCTTTGGATAAAGGTTACCCAGGACGAGATAGATTTTATTCTGTGCCGTATCAGTCTCACTGCAGGACATCAATAGGCAGCCAACCTGAAGAAATAGTCATTTGACGGATGCTTAAATTTTCCGCGTCCTGCAGAAGGTCTAATAAGAACGCCTATGAACTTTCTACGATTTCCGAAGAGACATCTGGTTGAACTGGAAAAGGATTTTGCACCATAAGGTAGGTCTCTCTGGAACCTGGACCACCAGACGTATCGACACGCCCTTTCATTGTGTAGCATGCAGAAGGGTATATATGCGATCTTGTGCTCTATTCAAGAGGCCACCAGCATCGTGCGGTTGATGTTCTTCCGCAGAGGTGAAGAGATTCGGAAGGTGTGCACTTCTAGCGTTGCTCTAAACTATGCTCGTCGGATTTGCCGTGGGTCTTTTCCTCTTCCCTTCACATATCACTCCTTTTGTGCTCAGAAAGGATAAGTGCACTGACTGCATACTAATAAGATGAAGGTCCAATAAGATGTATTCGGGCTGTACTCACGTACAGAATTAATAAAAATGAGAACGGCGGATTGTTATGTGAGAATTTCAGTGGCTAGGGTGCGGTAGGTGTTGATCGCTCCCTATTCTTTACCCTCCCAACCTTGGTAACTCGTGATTAACTTGGGTGGTTACCCCTTTACTAATGTTTTATTTAATTCAACATAAACAATATGACTTCAGCGTAGGATCGTACCGGCGACGGACCTTTCTATACAATTTATCGGTACATTTTAATTAGAGTAAACTTCAGATAACAATCATCTGATCCATATAAGAATGCTTTACTCTTTAGCATTTTGTTTTCTTTTGCCTAAACTAAGGTGTAACAGGGCGGTGTTAAACTATTATATATATTCATGTTAATACACGAGCATTCCGAGTGCGATAAAGCCGATTAAATAATTCGTTCGCCAATAATAGGCCGTACTCACTGTAAGTTATATTCAGACTTGTCACTCACTGTTATATCCATCGGTGCAGGTTCGTTGGGCCCATCGAAAGTGCAGTTGGTGTGGTGCTTTAAAGCTTTTGGTAGCTGTGCATAAAGAAAATTATTTAAACGGAAATCGCTGCTACGGGTAACGCTACTATGTACTCACAGGACATTTATATATTAAGGTTACATTAAAAAAAAACAATAAAGAAAGCAAAGAAAATAATTAAGATCTAAGAATCCAAACTCAGATTGGCTGGCCTCCAGACATCAAAAAGCTGATAATCCTATGCGGCTTGACGACGGATAATTCCAACTAGAACGCATGCGCGCGAGACTAGAACGAGCTAGACTATTCGATTGTTTCCAGATAAAGACTTCTCTTTCACTCCTTTGTGTCACACCTACGCTTCACGCTATCAAGCGCGGCTATACTCTGCCGAGTAAGATAAGGTATGCAAGACACAACTCGGTCGTTTTAAGCATTAGACAAATATATAGCGATGAAAAGGGTCGGTGTAAACTTTAAGTTGAGCCAACTGCGCCTCAGCCGGTGTGAACTGGGGCTTAACTAATTCGCCGACTAATCGCCGAAATAGGGGCGGTGATTGAGTATGGGGCTCTTTCGGCCGGTCGCCGAATTATGTTTAATGTTTAGAGCGCGGGGGCGCCGTACGCAGACCGGCCGATATCTGGGCTTGGTGGCCGCTGCTAACGCTCCCTGTAAAAAGGTGGATCTACGTTAAACAGTTCTGACTGTCTTTCATGGAAAAGTATCACCTGTTCCAACACTATGTCGCGTTCGCGAGTATCGCGATTATAACCGAAAAAGTTTAACACGTGTAATCTTAGCAATGTTAATTAGAAAAATGAGCAGACGTTATGACTCCGTTGCGTCTGTTCGTTTTCACAGCTCAAGACGAAGTGAACGAGGTGACCGCGTGGATAACTCACTTTGGCTATGCAACTGATACGCAACGCCAGCTACATTTGTCGCTTGTGATATTTAACGGAACTATGGCGTGATTGCTTGTCTTATTCTTTGATGCCGTTTCTTGTCGCTTTATGTATAAGGTGCGAAACTGACGCGAGGAGATGCAACTAACACAACCGCCGAGGCGTGGGAGCGAGATGACATTACGCTAACCACCTCGAGAGATAATACTCTACTTTAGTTGCTGGGTATATACGACTTAATATTAAAAGTTTAATTTTTTCAAACTTACTGGCCCCCACAATTGAAAACACAAAGGCGAGGCGCTTTGAGCGGAGCAAATGGCGCAATCCTAATTATCGCAACATCCGAGAGAGGGTGACTTTCAGTCGAAGGAAGCGTAGGCGTACATGAAGCTCGATCAGTGGAACGCCAAGTTTTGCTTGCGAGGATGCCATGAACTCCGTCGAGGTTGTGTTCCGGCTAAAGTTCCTGCTTAGGCAATATTAATGATCGTGGAAAGAAGTCCAGCGCGACTTTCACCTGCTCTAAGCTGGCCATGCCTGCGAATAGTATTGAGTACATGTAAGGGATTCCGAAGTCGACAGCAACAAACCGGCGAGGGAGTAGATGATTATATCCACCACATCCGTAAGCTCACCTCACGAATACGGAAGCCACTGAGAGTCCGATCAAGATTTGCGCAACCGCCGCGCTATCCGCGAGTATGATAGCTTGCGAGGTTGAGATATCACATCATACCACATCGAGTTGAAACCCCTCCAAGAGACCTGGAGGCGGCCTTAGTGAGGGGCAGAGCCTGAATTTTAAATAGTGCGATCCCATATTCAGAGACTGAAAATATAGAAGATTTTCTGTTACACGTGCGGGAAATCGTACCTTCTGTGCCCACAGAGCTTAAACTCCAGAGCTATGGGGGCGGAACATGATACGTTTGCCAAAACTAATAGAAAGCAAGGATATCAATATCAATGCTAGTGTTATCGATAAGGATAATAATTAGGATAAGAACAAGGAATAAGAATAAGAATATTGCTTAAGAAAAGTTCGTAGGACGCTTTCCATATGAAGAACGTGTTCGGGAATACACGTCGGCCCGAAAATTTTTGGTGAACGATAGCTGGAAAGTATGACGCCTTCAACCAGTGGATAAGGGGGCCTGTTTTCCCAGACGCAGGATAAGGCGACAGGTCATCGAAGCTGTGAGGCGGGAGGAGAATATAGATTCGCATGTATTTGGCGAGGTAGTTATGGGTACGCATCTCATAAGTGGTTTCTTCGGCACAGGAGCTAGCGTTAGTCGTTGACAACGGTCGACGAACTAAGGGATCCGTTGAAACCATTTGATTTGATAGTTCGAATCGCTGGAGGAGAGAATAGATTGATTCTCTGTCGAGTTGAGCTCCCAATCTCATATTAGGAGCAGAATAAAGACAACATGTTTTTTATCTGCCTTACCTGAAACAACGAGCGTTAAGCAGTGACCCTGTAAGTCTGCTTGGATTTGTTGCCAGTAAGTTCGAGTCGGCGGAATATTTGGCGTTGATTGAACAGGTATGCCAGAATCAGGACAAGTTGCCAGATCTGCTTTTTAAGCGCCTGGTATTCGCTATCCTAGAAGATCAGTTAGAAGGCACTATGTGCAAGTGGTGTTGCAAAGACACTGGACCTTGCGCTGTCAGTTTTACTGACGGGTACGACAGTGCAAGACGTGCACGGAAAGCAAGCATAATTTGGAGTACCCGAGTTCATCCACTCTGATAATGGAGGCCTTGTCCTCCTAGTCTTGCATATGCGCATCGCGGTCTACACCCCACAGAGAAACGCAGCCTAGCGAGTTGACCGCTCCTGGTTGTCGGCAATCAGAGGGTACCTAGAGCAAGATTATTGCGAGTGGGCCCTCCGCCTTCCATAAATAGAAGCGACCATACGCAACGCGATATACACGGAGACCATTCGTTGTGATTTTCGGGCATCTCACGTATCCAAATGGGGCAAATTACAAATTGGCTTGCTAGTAAATATCTCTGGGTTTTCATTAAATTTCTCATCATTCGCCAAGGTGTCCAAGGCCAATTACATAAGGCGTACGATTGCAGTCACCAGCAGTACAATGCCCGAACTTAAGTATTTCAGGCGGAACCGGGCCAAGACGGTGACTTCGGGAATGCCTTTAACACAAAATTTGCTCGGAAATTCTGAAATTCCAGAGAAGTGCGTCGAATAAGGAAAAACTTGTAATTTCTAGAGGACTTGTCAAGGGAAACCCACATGAGTCTACCATGCAAAGGATAAACAAGCGTAGATAGGGAGAGAAAGAAAGTAAAATTAAAACATATTACAATATAACGTGAACTATTAAACATATTAACTTTTTTTTAATATTCAACAATAAACATAAACCTATATACATATGTATGTCTAGCAAAAATTATCAAATATAAAATCGCTCAAATCGCTCAAATGCTAACGGCACCAACAGGATCCACGTTGACAGATCCACGCACAAAGCTCACGTGCAAGAGTTACTCGTCAGCCTCATACCGGCAAGTCTTCAATAAACTAAGAAGGGATTTCAAAGGTTGATCGCAAAGGGATTTCAAAGGGTGGCTGCATTATAGGCTGCCGGGAGACCGGCAGTGAGAAATAGAAACCGAATGAGTCAGTTCCACGAATCTCTTCCTCAACCCAGGCTGAAGGCAGCGGCAACCTGAAATTAAATTCCCCATTTTGTAGATCCTATTGATTTTTCTGAAAAAAAAAAATAATTATATCGCTAAAACCATCAAAATATATTAATATTTACTTTCTTTTTCCTTAGTACATATATATATCGTTAAATTTAAAAAAAAAACAATAGTTTGTAAACAGTAAGGGGACGACTTAAAAGTAATTGCAGCGGACAAATTATCATAAAATATTTAAATATAAAATACCTGCAAAAACAATACGAACGTTCATATATCAGGTATAGGTGTTTGCTTCAGGTAGCGCGGGTGTGCCTGGATTAGGTACCGGGATTCTATTTCGATATATATTTTTTGTTATAAATTTTGTTTCTCTTGTGATTTTTTTTAGTTATAGCTGTTCAAGTCGTTTACTTTTTAAGTTTTATATTCGCTGTAGTGATGTATAAGCCCGAACGCGTTTGTTTAGTGTAGTAATGAATAAAAAGGGAAATAGGAGCGTAATTTTTGCCTTGCCAACACCTTTAATTAATTTCAACATCAGATTTTAATTGGATAACCTTACCCGGAAATATAGGAAATATTAATTGTTGCTATAGAAAAAAGATTAATTTTTGATTTTTCAGCCTAGAAAAACAAAATCTAGAGTGGCTCAATTTTAAAAGTTAGGACAAATTTGGGGCTAAATAAAGAGCCCTGCTGGAGTCACGGTGGATAACCGTAGTGTAATCATACAGTGTTTATTTATTTGGATGATATTAGAAGTACATTTTGCAGATATTACGGAGTACACTGAAAATATCCCGATTAGATTCGACCCCGAAATATGAGTCAGCAGCGACACCGCCGTCGACCCTCCTCCATCAAAGCGACCCTCATTCATCTGGCAGCCGCAAAGGGAAACGCTCAATGAAATAGCGTATAGCACAGCAAATTTCCAATTGAAGATGATAAAATTTATACGAAATTAAAATAATTAATACTTTAAGTATATATATTAAAAAGCGTTTGTTGCATGATAAATGATTTTTATTCTTCATTCATATTATCAGATGTTGCTTTAACAGTCTTATTTCTTATGCGCAATGTTTATTATCATTATCATTAATAATAATATGGTTATTATCATTATAAATATTACTTTGGCGTGGCTGTTCACGATCCTTGTTAATAGCGATTGCCCATTGCCAGTGTTGCTGCTGTTATTGACTTTTAAAATATTATTATATTGTATATAAGTACTGTAAAATTTAAAGAACATTTTTTTTATTTGCATACGCGCATATTGGTTTCATGAGTTTCCGCGTAAATCGGAAACGCAGTCTTCAATAACCCCTACAGAGACTTTAACACCACATATTCTGTCGCATTTTCTTTCAGCAACGGTGAAGAGTCAAGAAAATTGCTAAGATTGACGATATATTAGTGAGTAGTTGCATTGATCTGGGTGGCCAATGTTAACTTTGATCAATTTATATCTGAAGTAGAAGAGGTATTTAGCATGGTGAATTAAAATAATATTATATTATTAAATAAGAAGTGAAAATTTGCTAGAGCAAATAATACCAGAGAATACCAGCTTTAGTAATTATAATTAATTATATTGGTTAGTGATATTATCCATCTACACTTATCAAGTTTTTCATCTGCGAGGTAGTTGGCTGATAAATAATAAATATATATATAAATAAATTTCAGTCGCTCCCCGAAAATGTACTCAGTGTGATTTTACTATAAAAGCACAGTTAATTTGATAAGTTTTACTGTTACTTTTGAATTGATTGCAGCAGTCACAGTCCCTTGAAAATACCTGTTACTTGTATTCGTTGAGTAAATGTAACACATCTCTTTGTGATATTCTGGGTTAGCATCAAAAAGACTGGAAAATGAAAACGGTATTTAATTGTAATGAAGCACAAACATGATTTATCAAAAATTTGTTGTAGTGCGCAGCCTGTTTATATGTAGTTTACCTCTTTGTTTATATTTCAGTCACCTGTTATTCGGTCAGTTGTGGACCTGGATGTAAAAATTACGGAGCGATTTGTGTCGTTCTTACTAGGATTTACTTCTTTAAAGTCTCTTAAAATTCACTGCAAGTTTCTCGAAATATCCTGTGACGGAATAGCTTGGATTTCGACATGGATTGCCTTTATTTGGCTAGCTAATTCTAGGAAATTATACCAAATGCAAGCTAATATGCTTGTTGGATTAATCTTAGACATAATTATTGTGGCTCTGTTGAAAGCATACGTGCGTCGACGACGGCCGGCGGTCGTCAAGGATATGCTCGTAATTGGTCCAGATAAATATAGCTTTCCTTCAGGACATGCATCTAGAGCTTTCTATGTTCTAGTGTTCTTTACAAAACTGCATGCGTTGCCAATACTATTTTGGATGCCAATGACTGCATGGGCTGTAAGTGTTGTTCTCTCTAGGCTTATCTTAAAACGGCACTACCTTCTAGATGTTTGTGCTGGTGCACTGATTGGAATTTGTGAAGCTTTGTTTCTTGGGATAATTTGGCTCAGTGCGGAATCTGCCTCTTCAATGATTGCATTCATATCTGACGAAAGTGTTGATTAACAAAATTATAATTGTTAGAAACCTGATGAATAATCTTACTAGTACTTGTCAATTAATACTGACGGATGATTCATTTATTTTTATACATATGTATGTCGATATTAAACCAAATGTGGATTATTTAGTCACAACATATTCTTGCTTCATTGTTGAAGTATTTCTTTTTAAGGTTCCATTAAACATACAAATAGAGAAGATGCGTATCTTACAAAAAAAAAATGGGAGACGAGTTAAAATCTAGCCGCTAGGTGAAAAATAGTTTTCCTTATGATTTCTTTGTGACGCGGGTCTTTTCTAATATGATGCCTTATCTATAGCTAATAAAACCTCTGCTTAACGTTTAACCAAAGACAACATAAACACTAGGATGAGTAACGCCATACAAGAAAATGCAACTACGCAGTCTGATTTTTTGAAAATTAAGAACGAAAACGAAATCAGTAACATTGCGCTCTCACAGATGAAAGAGCAAAAACGCTAAAATTAGAATTAACTTTCAACTTAGGTTCTATAAGGGCCGTGCAAGCAATTTAGTTTGTATGTGTGTGAATATAAATGCATAACAGCATATTTGAATGTGTTGTTGTTAATCACTGTTCTGGCTTTCGCTGCCAAAGAAATTAATTTCGTTAGTTTTCCAGCACTGACCGACCATGCATATTCCAAATTTGTATTCACATATGAATGTACGTTGAACTGAATATTTTTTTTTTATTTATTTACATTTTTTGTACAACTAAATATTTAATTTACTCTATTTGTATTTATTGGCACTCTTTTATTTCTTAATTGGAGGATAAAAAAATAAAATAAATAAATTATAATTTAATTTAAAAAAATTTTATAAATATTTTCGTAAACATAAAAATACAGATTTTCTACCCTGCCAACCTCAGTACACAACATGCGTTCACGTGTGAATACAATTTTGGGATAGGTCATGTTCAGCGCTAGAAAAGTAACAAAATATATTTCTTTGGCAGCAGTGAATAACAACAAATTTTTGTGTGCTTATGCCTGCATAATGGTGCTTGCACGCCATTGGCTGAGACAAGAACTTCTCTCCAGCATAGACTGTCTAAAAACAAAAGTAAAATCAATCTCCGTGTGCTATTTTCTATTTTTTTTACCCGATTTTAAAAGATTTAGCAAGATTTTAACTCTTTTTGGCTTTAATTTTTTTGACATATTTAATTTTTGTTCATATCACAAATTTAGGTGAATTTCATTTTTTTGTTTACAATCAAATTTACTTTTCAGAGCAATTGAAATGTGTTAATATCAATGCAATCAGACGTGTTTGGTAAACCAATTTTTTACAATAAATTTAATTTTAACGTAGTAGGATAAAAGGTCAGCCAAAATATAATATATATTCATTCAGTTATTTATATTTTTTAATTTTTTTTTACCTTAAAAATTGAATAACCTATTCTTTTTGTTAACAACATAGCTGTTTCAAATAATTGTTTTTAGTTCCTGAACTTGTCATACATTAATTTACATTCTTTTCTATCTTAGAGTGCACATCTTTTTTTCTTAAATAGCTATGCTTTCATACATAAATACACATTAAATATGTTTTCTCTTAAAAAATCCTTGTTTTTCACTAATTTTAATAGGTTTTAGAGATAAGGAACCAATCACCTATTTTTGCATACGATTAATGTATTCTTTTACACGGTTTTTTCTGGAACCAATTGAATATTTTAATATTAAATTTGCCTGTACACTTTATCAATAGTATCTAAGGTAATGAATTATTCATATAAAGCATGAATATCATGGATTAAGAAAAAGTACAATGCGTCGATCGTAAGTATAAAACTTTTTCGTTGCTCGTGTCAGCATCAGCAATCCGCGACTTCGGTATTCGTTCGTCTGGCTTTTGGATAGCAAAAAGCCAGTCGGCTGGTGTGTCGTTTGAAGTGGGAAAAGCCAGATGAAAAGTCAGGCTAGAAATTGTGCGTCTCATTCATATATTGGTCAACGTTTATAAGCTTCGAGTTATATTTGCGAAAATTCAGAATTTGTGTCCTGCAGGGATTGAATTTCTTGGAAACAAATGGTGCCTATTGGCGATAATTTCACAATAATGTTCTTTTTCAACCGCTTTGCCAAATTTACGATGCCACGGTAGCTGGCTAGTTAGTACTTTGAATTACGTGCGATGCCACGGTAGGTGGCTAGTTAGCACTTTGACTTACGTGCGGGAACGTAATTTTGGCCAACTGATTACTCAATTGTTAGTATTTTAGGTTACTTAGGTTGTAACTCGGTCCTCTGTAATCTCGAACGTTCCGGTCGACTTGTTAAAAGCCAGGAAGATCTTAGAAACATTAGTGTATGTTCGTGTTGTTTTCATGGAGAGGAGTCTAGTGGCGCTTGAAGTGAAAGAAAAAGTTTTGTCTGTCTATATAATATATATATATCGATATTAATTAGCTTTAAATTTACATTATGTTAGGCAACCAATAGATGGCGTGTTACAGTGCCGCCACAACGATATTCAATTTTACAACCGCAGTACTGAATAAAGTCAAGAGTTGAATATATCAATCCATATATAGATTGCGAACGCAGTCCAATCGCTTGCCACGACCGGCAACGCAAATCCCAAATGGCAAATCAGTTAACTCGTGCCTGTGATGAAAGCATGGAAACCCGGAAAACGTTTCACGTACTGCTGATATGAAAACATTGCCGAAGCACGAAAACCACCAAACTACTCAAGAAGTCTATACGAGAAAGCAAGCGAGAATGTTTTCTGGAACTATGCGACTCAGCCGAATATGACCCTTTGGGGCAAGGCAAGAAAACGCAGCCTTCTGATCCGAGTGAGCTTAAGTTGATTGTGGAAACGCTATTCCCAATCAGACCCGACGTACTACCTACGCAAACCCATCGAGCCAAGGAGCAGCCACGCCAGCTCTCATTGACGAAGACTCAGTCGAAGAGGTGCTGACGACCTCCAGAAACCTAAAGCCTAGTAAGGCACCGGGTCCGGATGGAATCCCTAACCGAGCGCTGAAGCTGGCCATGTCCTTGCAGCCTGCGCAGCTCGTGCAGCTTTTTAACAGGTACCTAATGGAGAGAACTTCCCCACGATATGGAAACTCCAAACGCTAATGCTGTTTCCGAAGTCAGGTAAACCGCCAGACGACCCATCGTCATACAGACCGATTTGCCTCCTGGACACGTTGAGCGAAGTGCTGGAGAAGCTAATCTGCACCAGGCTTGAAGCAGCTGTCGACAACAATGGTGGCTTGTCCCAAAGCCAATTTGGCTTCACCAAGGCAAAGTCGACAATAGACGCTCTTTAAAAAGTGGTCGGCATAGCAACAAACGCCATCCGAGAATCGAGATTTAAAAGTGACACAAAAAAGTACTGCCTCATCGTCACGCTGGATGTTAAAAACGCCTTTAACACAGCCAGCTGGGAAAAAATATTGGATGCACTGTCAACGTTCTGCGTCCCATATTACCTCCAGGAGATGATACGCAGCTACTTTGCAGGCAGATTGCTTCAATATGACACCGCAGATGGCCCCACTACACACCAAGTGTCCGCCGGGGTGCCCCAAGGCTCAGATCTGGGACCCCTCCTCTGGAGCATCATGTACGATGGCATCCTCCGACTGGAACTCCCGATCGATACAAGTATCATCGGCTTCGCGGACGACGTGGCCCTTGTAGTCGTCGGCAAGGAATTGGAGGACGTAGAGGTATCGTGCAACCACAGTATTGACCGAGTGCACCAATGGCTGGCAGCAGCTGGACTTGAGCTGGCTGCTCATAAAACAGAAGCGGTGTTAGTAAGCAGCCGAAAAAAGGTGGAAACAGCGCACATAAGAGTCGGCAGCGCGATAATAAAATCAGCGAGGGCGTTAAAGTACCTGGGCGTCATGCTAGACACAAGGATGTCATTCAGAGAGTACTTGGAGTATGTGCATAAAAAAGCAGCAGAATCCTGTCGAGCGATATCCAGGATTATGCTGAACACTCGAGGACCGAAACAGCAGAGACGCCGTCTTCTCATGACCGAAAACAGAGCGGTAATAATGTTCGCGTCCCCATCTGTAGCAGAGCATTGGCTGTTCCTAGCTACAGTCGGGGACTAAACTCAGCATATCGCCTGAGCGCCCTACGGGTCAGCTGCGCCTTCCGTACGGTATCAGACGAAGCCTGGATAAACCGCAAGTATGGCAATACTAACACAATACTAACGCAGCTACTATACGACCACGGATGCTTCAGGAGCTACTTGAAGCTCTTAGAGGACGCCAACCACATCATCTTCGAGTGTGTTTTTCATCGAACAGGCTGGAACTGGAGGACAGCATGGGCAGACCCATCACGGTGGACAACCTGGTCACAAACATGCTAGAGACAGCACAAAAGTGGGACGCAACCAGCACCAGCTTGGTAGTCTGCGTCTGCGCCGAATCGGCCGGCAGTATATCTAAACCAGGCAGCTGGTATAAATTGCAAAAGCCTGGAAGTAGGCATAAAATGCAATTATGAAAGGGAATGGATTGTTGAAACAAAACTACTCCAGGTGGCAGTCCAATCCACGGTCGGCGCGCCGATGCTGGAGAACCCAACAACCGTTACCAACCGAACTACTACGATGATGGCACTCTTGGCTATCGTAGCAGACAAAGCGACAAGTAACACGAAAGCGGCAGAAACAGAAGTTTCCGTAAAAATGCAGAGATGGCGAGAACTCCCCCGCAAACATCATTGCACAGTTGGAGGGGCAGCCAACTGAAGACACACCAACGACGAAACGAAGCCGGGATTCATCAAGCCCCCTTAAGGCAGCAAGCGACCGCCCAGGAAAGCAATCAAAAAGGCATGGTGTGCACACCAGTGTACTAATGCTGGAGCTGGGAGCGATATTGGACAAACTCCTCTCTACTGTAAAAAACCAGCTGTGCGGCATATCAACTAAGGGATAAAGGATTATATTGCCCGGATGAAAGAAATCCAGATGGCAGCCACTTTTATTAACTGAGCAACCAGCGCAGCAATCCTGCCAGGAGGATCAGCAGAATATTCACCCGTACGCATTGGATCAAGCTCCTAGCACTAGAAGTGAGAGTGCAGTGCAAACATCCCCTGCACTGCTCGAAACCCAGAGAAAAACTCGGGCTGTTAAGGAAGCCGACGCCAACAGCTGCGCGCAAACCACAACAGCAAAATGCGGATAAACGCGGGACAACAGAAAAAATGAGTCCACAGAAAACAACAAAGGGCCCGGGAACCACAAATGGCAAAAAGTGGAGCCAAGGTGGTCAAAAATACCATCACACAGCCGCCAAGAAGAAGCAGACCGAAAATGGAGGAGGATCTGCCTTTTCCAAGCTAAGGAAAACCACCATGCTTCTATCCAAGAAGGCCGCAAACGAACCCTTGGAGGTAGCGAAGATAAGCATTGGCTGGGCGTTGTGCCATATACGCCAAAAAGTGGAACCAAGGAGATGTTTCTAGTGCCTGGAATGCAGGATGCTGAAGTCAGCACGACGCCTCGAAACGGTGCTTCAACTGTGGAGAAGTCTCGCCGGACGCGTTTGCAGTCCTCAACGTGTCGCTTCTAAACGTCGGCAACAGGCAAACTATCAGGCACCGGATCAGTCATCGACTTGACCTTTGCTAGCCCATGCCTAGCGAGAAGCGCGACCTGGATGGTGTCAGACGCATACACACACAGCGACACAATGCAATAATAAGCTACTTCGGCTACCCAAGGACCAATACCACCAGCAGGGTACATGGAGCCAAGACACGCTCAGCCCAGAAGCGTTGTCGCTAATGGTCGAGAGCATGCAACTTCCGGCCAGTGGAGATGCCGACCACTGTGCAAACCACATAGCAAGAACGGTAAAAGAAGCATACAATGCTGCCATGCTTAAAAATATTGGGCGGATAAACGGGCGCAGACCTGTTCACTGGAGGGACCAGGACATAGAGACGGCTAGAAGAGAATGCCATATAGCCAGAAGACGCTACCAACGGGCACACAGGAGAAGCTATTGCCAGGAAATGCAGGAAGAAATAATGGCGCAACAACCAGCAGATTATACCACGTAAAGAACGCGTTTAATTCAGCTAGCTGGCTGAGCATTATACGCGCGTTGCAGGGACTCCAGATATCCGAGTATCTAATTAGCTTGATTACGGACTACTTCTCCAACCGTGTGCTCCTGTATGACACCTCTGCAGGACAGCGGCAGCACACTTTAACTGGCGGCCTTCCACAAGGATCATTCCTGGGACCTACATTGTGGAATGTAATGTACATTGTGGAATGTAATGTTCTCCGCTTGGGAATCCCTGCAGGTGGCTGATCACAAGTGTGGTCATGGCGATCATCCTGTATGCTGCAACAGTGTGGGCGCCGGCACTAAGGATACCAGCTTACGGTCGAAGCAGCAAGGCTGCATACAGCTGGTGCGCGCTAAGATGTCTCAGCTCCTACCGTACCGTCTCCGAAGATGCATCACTGGTGCTGGCCGGAATGATCCCGCTAGATCTTCTGGCAATGGAGACAAGGAGCAGCAGCCCCCAAACTACAAGGCGTGCGGAAACTATGGTAGGCGAGGTGATGAGCTTCTCCCAATAGGAAGCTAAACACGATCGCAGATCCCGGACATTCGGCTTTTAATGCTTCTCCCTCAAAAAAACAATACACACAAGCACGTTAGCCTAGACAGCGCCTTACCCGTGCGCTTAGCAAACTCCACTCTCGATTGCTTGCACAAAAAACTGACGCTACAAATCACAGTTTATGCACAAGTCTCGCTACAGTTTACGTTCAATAAAACCAAGAAAGCAGACCTTTATGGAGAAGTCCAACAACGCCTGATTCGAGAAATCGATGTTATCCATGTCGGCAAATCAATGCTATGCAAGTCGGTGCGTTTTCACAACGCTTTGCAATTTATCTGCCAAAGTTCACCTGTAACAACCCAAACTTATGGTTTGCTCAAGTAAAACGATCGTTCTTATATATGGCAATATCAACGGCGATGACCAGTTCGATTATATCACCGACAATTTTAGTTCTGACGTTATCATGGTCGTAGAGGATTTCTAAACTTATCCTCCATCTACAAATAAATACCAAGCCTTAAAAAAAACGTTTGCTGGAGAAATTTGCAGAATCCCCGGAATTCAAACTGCGTCGTTTGCTTCAAGGTGGGGAAACGTCTGACCTGAAACCTTCCGAGATATTAGCCCACTTCCAACGGCTTGCTCCGGATTTAAGCAGCGAACATGAGTTGGACAAACTTGCCAAAATAGCAGATAAAATGCTTGACACAGTTAAAGCAACTGCTGTGTTTGCTATCGGTCCCGACTCGCAGCCCGTTATTGTAAATGCTGTTGCTTCCACGGACACCCTTAAGAACGTTGCTCACTCTTGCAAAAATTCTAGTACATTCAAAAGGATGCCAAACGTCTGCAATCCGTTAACCATTCTCGCAGCAATTCGAAAGATCAAGTAAGCCAGCAGACACGCAGCCAAGCAACTGACCAATCACGGCAAGCTAGCAAGATAAATGATGTTACTATCACCATCGCTATGGCGATGACATTTTTCATGGGAAAAGTTTTGTTTATTACTCCATTGACGACATATTAATCGTGTCCAATTCAATTGCAGAGCCTAAGCAACATCGCAGCGTCCTATAGGCTCTGCGCGAAGACGGCCATTCCATTCATCTGAACAAATGACAACTTGCGCAATCAGAAGTTCAGTTTCTCAGCTACGTTGTCAACGAACACGGAATCAAACCGGCTACAAGCCGAATTCACGCTATCCTCAACTACGCTCTACGATCATCAAATACTATCTTAAATGGCTGCCACATTCCTCGCACACTCAGAAGCGCTTGTCTGAGCTGCTAAAAGATGTAAAAAAAAACGACCAACGAAAGATTGAATGGACAACGCAACTCGTAGCTGCTATCGATGCCTGTAAGCGCAGTGTGGCTGGCGCAGCGATCTTGTCACATTTCTCTCCTTATGCAAAATTTGCTCTGTTGTGTGATGCGTCTGATGTTGCTATTAAAGCCGTACTAGAGCAACAAGTGAATAGCAGCTGACAGCCACTTGTTTTTTTATCTTAAAAACTAAGCAACGCAGAAAAAGCTACAGCATATAAGATCGAGAGCTACTGTCAGTATTTGAAGCCATCAAATATTTTTAAAAATGGCACGAACTACGAATGTTTATTATCACGGCCGTACTCCAGAAAGTTCGCTAAAAGACAATTTTGATATATTCTGCGATGTTTCCACAGGATACGTGCGTTCGTATGTATCAAAAGCTCTGCGACAGCAATTATTCTCTTTCATACATAATCTTTCGCACCCGAGTGGCAGTGCAACTCTGCATCAATTTCGGCACAAGTTTGTCTGGCCAGCCATAAACAAAGTCATTGTTAGCTGGAGTAGGGACTGTTTGCCATGCAAATCTGTTTGCCACGCTGGCCAGAAGCAGTTCCGCTTACGAATATCACTGTTGAATCGATTGCATGAGTTTTTTGGTCACAATTGATACTGCGTTTTAGGGCACCTAAAACCATAACCACGGGTTAAGGCGCTCAATTCAAATCCTCTATGTTCAAGGAACTAGCTCAGCTAGTCGGTAGCGAGCACATCCATACCACTGGCTATCATCCAAAAAAAACGAACTTCTAGAGGGGTGGCACCGATCTTTGAAAGCAGCCCTGATGTGCCACTCGGACACTCCATGGACTCAACTTCTGCCAGTCGTGCTTTTAGGACTCCACACGTGCGATAAGGAATACTTAAATTCGTCAGTTGCTCGAATGTTGTATGGCATACCACTTCGTTTACCAAATTGATATTTTTATAACTCCTTTCTCATTACAGGGTGTATAAAGGCCTGTATACGAGCCCTCATAAAGTCGTAGTTTCAGTTCCAGTGGGTCCACTAAAAACTGCATTTATGGCCAACGAGGACATCCAAGGGGGACTTGCACCGCAGCGCACCGTGGACCTATGAAAAGCATTTCCGTGATTGGTTTCCACATCGTAAATGTAGCTTGCGCCATCGATCGGCGGCGCAAGTTAGGAAAAAGTGGAAATGGAGAGAGTGGTTTTTATTATGATAATTAATTGGAAATGGCGTATGTTCCACTATCCCTGTTAAAAGTTTTCGTTTACCGGAACCTAGCTACAAGCACCCTCTTTGTAGTCTGCTCGTCTGTGAAGACTTTACGGCAACAAAAGTGCAAATGCCAGGATATCGGACACCAATTATTGTAAAACTAAGTACAAAAAAATCATGTCCTTTTAAGAACAGCAAGGAAAAATATTTAACTAGTTTAAATTTAAAAACGATTACAAATTAAAAGAAGTTGAAAACGAGAAGACTTCGAAATTGTTTTAAATATTTTTGCTTTTGGTTACATTTGCCGTTTTCATTACCTTAGTAAGGTTTTGGACCGTTTATAATTAATAGCTTCGCAGTTCATTAATGGGGTAGTCCGATTTTTGAATCTATGTCGCTTGTCTGCAGCTTTTACAGAGATTTCTATCTTCCCAATAAACAACTATTATAAGGGTCTTATCGTATGTTATCGCATCGACTTTTAACAGCTTATCTCAATATAAAACTCCTTTATAAGCAAACAGAATAAAAATTACATCCATTTCTTTGCTTCGTTTAAGGAGCAACGTCTTCTGCAGATGCAAACCACCGCCTAATCCATTCTATGTAAAAAATCCAATACGCGTAGCTGTACGGCTCCTAATTTTCCTGCTTACTCAAGTGCATGTTAATTGAAAGCCTCTATCCGTTTGTGGCCACTGTTTCCTCTAGCTATAAAAGTAGTGGGCCTCCTGGTTGAGCCATGAGTTTTGGGCAATTTGGTCCTTTTCGGGCCGTCTTTTGCCACTTATTGAGCTGATGGGACACAACGCCAACTGTTTAAATCTGACTCTTCCCAAAACTCTTTGATGTGAGGCGTTCCGAATTGCTCAAACTTTTCACCACCAGATCGGATCCAATGCATATAATTTGAATCTGTCTAATGACTATGGTTGCTTATCGAAATTTCGGATACATTTGGCCAGTCTCAAACCAGCTGCCATGCTGCAATGTACTTGGCCATCAAGCTGAAAACACAGCTGCAGATATTTAATAGCTGAGGCGTGGTGCTGTCGGCCACAACAGGGCGACCATATACAGCCCATCCTAGTCTGCAACGCGCTGTGATGACGTCTTCGTTTTTTCCTTCCCGTATCTGCAGTGTACAATTATTTTTATGATGTCCAAACCAATGATAATATGAGCCCACAGACATAGACTCTGGCTCGTTCTTAGTCATGCCGCCTATCTATTTAAGACACAGTTGGGTTGCATGTCCGTCTAGTTGGCTCGTTTGCCAGCTCTCTTTCCAAGTAAACACTTTTTTATACCCTGAACCCATTAAAAATGGGTAAAAATGGTATAATGTATTTGTGCAAATGTATGTAACAGGCAGAAGAAAGCATCTCCGACCCCATAAAGTATATATATTCTTGATCAGCATCAATAGCCGAGTCGATCTAGCCATGTCCGTCTGTCTGTCTGTCTGTCTGTCCGTCTGTCCGTCTGTCCGTATGTATGAACGCAAGGATCTCAGAACCTGTAAGAGCTAGAGACTTGAAATTTTAGTTGTAGGTTCTCCTAGTCCTTATCGATAAAAATCGAAATCGAAATTTTTTTTGTGAGCAATTTCGGTAAATAATATGAGCTAGAGTCACCAAACTTGACATGTAGCTTCTAGAATAGTATATATATATCAAGTATTTTTCATTTAATACCTATCGCCTGTGGGAAGAAGAGGGTTCAGATTATCCCATAGTCGGGAGCTCCCGACTAGAACCTCTTACTTCTTTGATATACTATAGAGTGTGTTTGGAACATATCAAAACAGTGTCTTAGTTGCGTACCTGCCATGAAACATGACAGCAGACTCGATTGAGTTAGCTCGATTGTTGCTAACATGGTCCGTGTACTCTTATTTACTATCGCTAATAGTATGCATATATAGCAGCACATGGTGCGCTGACTAGCAACCATCGCAGCATTTCTGCGTTAATTTAGCTTCGCTCGATTGTTGTGAGTTCTTAACTTGATTGCTTTGCAGAAATCTCCGCCGTAGCAGAGAATATTTCAGATACTCTGAGATCTTTAATATTTTTCTATTATTTAATAAAGTATCTTAATAAATTTATGAGACTCACATTTGTGCTCTGCACGCGCTTCTGTTCTATTTAACCTTTATTTTCTGTTCAGTACAAAGCATGCCCCGGTAGTCATCGAGCCCTTCGAAGCCCGTACAGCGCGCCGATCGTGTAGAAAAGAAAAAGACGGGGGAATGGCGAATATGCACCGACTATAGGCAGCTCAACGCACATTCGATCCCGGACGCATACCCCGTATCCCGGATAAACCACATCTTACATTTCGACACTGGATCTAAGGCAGGGATATTGGCAGATACTTATGGAGGAAGGGAGTAAACAATAAATAGCGTTTACGGTCCCAGATCGCGGTATATACCAGTGGAATGTGATGCCCTTCGAATTGCACTCTGAGGCTGACGGCCCGTCGAATTGTAAAGAGCTGCGGCAGTGCTTGGGAATGGCCTTGTGGTATCGACGCTTCGTGCCCAATTTCCCGTCAGAAGTGCAGACAATGACCGCTCTCCTGAAGAGGGGGAAGGCATTGTCGTGGGGTGTGAAGCAGCAGGCCGCCTTGGAACAATTTATGGTGCGATTCACGACAGCGCCGATCCTCGCCTGCCCTGATTTCAGCAAGAAATTCATGGCGCAGACGGACGTGAGCGTTATCAACTTTTCGGCCACGGGAAAGGAGTGTCTGGCTATATAATGGTCAATCCGCCAGTTGAGGTACTATTTGAAGGGACGACGTTATCACCGACCACATGGCAAACAAATGTCTCAATTCGATAGGGAGTCCATATGGAAGGATCGTTCGATGGGCCCTTGAGTTTCAGAGGTTCCAGTTTGAAGTGCAGTACCGGCGAGGGAAGCTGAACGTGGTAGCAGGTGCCCTATCCAGGCAGCCATTAGAGTCATGCTGTCAGGCTGTCGAAAAGCAGCTAGCCTGCGGATGGACCGCATGCATGCGGCAAAAGGTTACTGAGGAGCCTGAGAAGAACTCAGACTTCGCGGTCGACAGAGAATCCTGCAGGAGTGTCACAATGCCCCTACGGTGGGCAAAGGTTGAAATATTGAATTTTCATAGTTATTTTACTATTGTTATTATTATAAAGTTGAGCAAACGAAATGAATATAGAAAATCGAATATAATTTAAGTTTAATCATAAGCTGCTCTGACTCCTAAAATGTTAACAGGAGAAGCAGATGAGCGAATAGGCTAGAGAGAGAGTTTTCGTTGCGAAAAGCGCGAAAAACGGTCAGCAGCTTCACTTTGGATACGACAAGCGTGCGAACCGCACGTGCGGACGAATAGATTAGAAAAGAAAAGGGAAGGGCCGCGAGGTTAGGAAGAGTTTGAATCAAGAATTGACGGTGCAGCAGGGCCGAATCAAGACTATTTATTTTCAGATCTCTTACTCTGCGGCGGAGCGACCCCAGCAGCACCCATCACGCTGACCAACTCCAACCTACACCGCGGCGGAGCGATTCCAGCGGTTCCTCCCTTCTCCATAAAACTAATTACTCTATGGCGGAGCGGTCCCAAAAGCTCCCCACCCTGCTTTCAGCATCGCGTCTCGGCAGTCTATAAATTTCTTGTAGAGTGGACCCGGACAGACTGAGTTCTACGATCCAGGCTCCAAACACTACATTACAGTGTTTAAGAAGACGTGTAATTATATTGGCAGGCCATGTGGCTGCCAGCGCAAAGCCTAAGAATTTCTGTACAAGCGTTCACACATACACAGACAAGTATGAGCACAAATATAATTGCAATTGGGAATGTGCTACTATTGTAAATAAAAATTCAGGGTATCCTCTGGTCGGAAACTCCCGACTATAGCACTCCTGCTTGTGTTAAAATGTAGTTTCATTTGAAATATATTTTATTACATTATTACAAATATATATTATGACATTTAATAATAGGCGTATACATATTTCAATACCCTTAACCCATTATAAATGAGAAACGAGAAAAAAGGTAACCTTCGGCACGCCGAAGATTAAATACCCTTGTTTTTCTGTTTTGCAGATATTGGAAAACAGTTAAGCTCATAAATGCTGAATTTGATGAAAAAGTCTTGGAATAAAGAATATTTGCCATACAATCTACTTTTCGATCAATCATTCCTATGGTAGCTATATGATATATCGGTGCAATATTGATGAGATTTTGCGGGGCGAAGTTAAACTTATAAATGCCTATCTAGCTGAACAAATGCCTATCTAGCTGCTGTGGCATCTATATTATATAGTGGCCCAACAAGGGTATTTAAAAACAGATGCAAAAGTTTCCTCGGTAGGGTTCGAACTAGTAACTGACCACGCTACTTTCCGACGCCTCTACTCAATAGCCACACCAATAATTAAGTCTTATTGAGAAAAAACTAATTAAAATAGCAGCACAGAAAACAATACAATCGCAAGTGCAATGATGTTGATAGAATTCAAAGAAGACTCTCAGGAATGTGTGTGTGTACATGTAAACAGAAATTCTTGGAAGTTGCGCTAGCTGCTGCTAACACGTGCGCACATAACCTTTGTGGTTCATAACCGATCTTAATGAAATTTTCGACAGTACGTCTTATTGTGCCATAGAATATTTGTGTATTCCTAAAAGTCAATTGCATATAAATTATGGCTTAAATTGATGGGCTTTACAAGTTGGATTATTAACTTGATTTCTAGTTTTGTGGTGGCAGCGAGGAGGTGGCAATGGGTATAAAATTATAGATACTTGATATACATATACTATTCGAGAAACTACATGTCAAGTTTGGTGATTAAGCTCATATTATTTACCAAAATTGCTTAAAAAACATAATTTCGATATCGATTTTTTCCGATTACCTTTAAACGGGACAAGTTATTGAATATCGGAAACAAACTCGATCTGCGCGGGCACTAGGAGGACCTACAGTCGAAATTTAAATAATAAATAGATCGAACAGATAACCGCGTTCTTTCCTAAATTCCGAGTCGACCATATAGTTCCTACTGTACAACCTACAACCACATTCATGTTGCCAACTGGCCTAGCAACTGTCGAATGATCATTAAAACGACAATTCCTTAATAATTATACGCGTTCAGCAAGTCGGATATATTGATATAACGCACCCTCCCCTCTTCACCATCAGCAAAGTTTACCTGACATGATTCTTTGTATCAGTTGTGAATAATTGGTTGCATTAATTAAGACTATTACAATAATACTAATTTGTAAAGTTTCATCTATTTACAGAATACATTTCATCAAATTTTTTGCACGAATGGAAACAAGCGGAGAAACTTGTCAAGTGATGTTATTGCCGCAGGAGCAGTCATTAAAGTTACGAGTGAGTTGTGTGCACCAATAGGGAACAGGATACCCACACAAATGAGCATATAGCAGTGTATGCTAAAAAACACTCGCTCGCTAAAAAACACACACTAAACACTCGTGCAGCAGGTAATTAGGTTCAAAATCTCTTAATCTACCTTACCCTGCCTAAAGAGCTCTGTGGGGGCCGGTAAGGGCCGATAGAAACGTGTATTTTAAAGGATGTGTGAATTGTTCGTGTAGGTAACCAAATTTTAAGATTTTATATTTACTGGACACATGCAATAACTTTTAGGTCTTTCTCTCGCTGTTCGCATGCAACTTTTCATCTTTAAATGGAACTATATGTATATTGTATAAATAGTAAATGATTAAAATTAAATATCATTAAGTGATCCTGGCACCTTAGGAAGCCACGCGGAGGACGACAGGCTGGATTACCAAACTCACAAGCCCGTCAGCCGTGGCCCTGCTAACCCGTCGACGACTCCCGGCGCCGACTCCGTCGACCAGGAGGCGAATGGCAATGGGCGAGACAACGTCTACATCAACTAAGTGAGTCCGTTTCACAAAGCCCATAGTAACCCCGAGCAACAAGCAGAGGCTGAAGTAGCTTCTTACTCGCCTACACTCTCCCACGTAATTTTTTGCCCAAGGCAGTGGATCAATCTTATCCTGATTCAAACGTACATGTTCGAGCAACGCCTGATATTCCGCTATCTCAAATTCTAGTAGACTTTCTGGATCCTTGCCCACTGCTTCGACAAAGTCGTAGTCTTGCAGATGCAATGACCAACGAACTATTCTCCCGCCGAAGTCCATCATGGACATCAGACATATTAAGCTGGCGTGGTCACTGATGCATGTAAATGGCATCCCTTTTATGTACGGTCTGAACTTCTTTATTGCCAGTATCGGCGCTAAGCACTCCTTTTTAGTGACGGAATAGTTCCGTTTGTGTTTATTCAAGTTGGCTGAAAATAGGGCTATAGGTCGTTCCTGATCATCGGTGTCCTTTTGGAACAACACCGCTACCACGCCTAACTGAGACGCATCGCATAGCACAAAGAAGGGCTTGGAAAAGTACTAATGCTTGAGCACAGGGGCCGTTGTAAGTGCTGTCTTCAACTGTTTAGCGGCGAGTGTTGCCTAGTCCCTCGTCACAAACTTGCCGTTATCCTTCTTTAGCATTTCAGTCAGTGGTGTGACCATGGTCGTAAAATCTCGCATAAAGTTCGGTACCAACCTGATGTACCCAAAAATGTGCGGACTTCCTTGCGCGGACGAGGTACTGGGATTCGCTTGATAGCGGTCCATGCGAAGCGTGCTAACGCCAATAATAAAACTGAGATATTTGATGCCTTGAAGTAAAATTTGGCTTTGTGCAGTCCGATTGAGAGCTTCGCTTCTAATAAGTAAGCAGGTATCTTAAATGCGTTTGGAAATCTGGGCAGTAGATCGCCCAAAAAAACAAAGTCGTTGGACCGTAAGTCAGTGGGCATTACTTTGTCCATCAGACGAACTAGACGTTGGGCTGCATAGAAGGGCCGGACTAGTACGGTTAATACATTATAGGGATTGCTTTTATCGTCTAATTCGATTTGCCAATTCTCAAACTTCAGATATACACTGAAGATGTAGTAGGTCTGCTCTGTCCTGGATAAGATGCCTTCTATACAGGGTAGCGGATACGCGTCTTTCACTGTCAAATTGTTGAGCTTGCGTGCATCGAGACAAAAACAGTCTTCGCACTACTGTTGTGTGGTTACTTCATGTACTGTTGTATTCTTCTATTACCTCCAAGCTCAACACTTCTTCAACCACTACTTTCTGCATCGCTGGCGATTACAAGTAGGGTCAATCTTTGAACGGTTGACACCTTCTACTAAGTCGATAGTGTGCTTCTCTAAGTCCGTCGTTCCTAATCCACTACGCTCAAAGGACAAAAACTCCCGCTTGACCGCATCTCACTCTCTATAGTAATCGGCCAAAAGTTCTTCCACTTGGCGTTCCTCGGAGATTAGCTAGGTTAAAAGCTCGCCAGAAATCAATCCCAAAATAGGCTAACTGTTCCAGGTAAGGGCAGATAAAAACGTTAAATTTTTATGCTGTCCCCCGTACGAGGTTGGAAGCTCTACACGACCTATAATCCTCTTCTGCAGCGGTTTTGACTATAGAAACGTAAGATTGCTCCTTAACCCCTAGTTCCTCGACCAACTCTTCACTTCCTTTTCCCAGCAGACTTTTGCTCGCTTCCATGTTTAAGAAACCTCTTATGCAATGTATACCCATGAATACCTCGGTAAATACAAGGAAGTGAGTGTTTTTGCCCAGCCCTAAATATATTTTTTCTTATTTCTAAGTATTTTCTCCACCTAATTAATGCCCTTATTCCTAAAAACTCGGCTATTCCTTCTTCTGAGCCTCTATATGTATATGGCTACATTTTCTCTGAGACCGATCTTTTTTTACTATTTTTACCATATGTCTTTCAGATAAGGCTTCTGTAACCGAAGAGCTAGTAGTCGCATGGCGTGGATGTAATCGTTGTCCCATCTTTAAGCTTTAGCTTGCTCTGTAACAGTTCATGCATCCGGTCATGCTCAGACCACGAACCACGAAACCTATCCATCATCGCCCTTTTCAGAACTGACCAACTATCGACTCTTAATTATCCCACATGCAGCCAATACCAATCCCTAGCCTTGTCAGTCAAGAGCGTGCGAAAGCTTCGTAGAATTGCACTCCGTGGGCATTGATATTGGTGCTGAAGGAACTCTATCCGGAACACGAAATCTTCGGCTGAACTATGAATGCACCTTACAAGAGTGTGTTGCGCCCTGATCGAAATCAGTGTATAGGTAGTCGGGTGGTTCCTCTCCCTTGTCTCTACCACCTCCCCAACCTCATGAAAACGACAAAGGGTTTTGCCAATCACGGGTAGCCGCTTGTCGGTCATCCATCTCGGGACTGCTCATTCTGTCTTTTGGGGTACTATGCATTGGCTTGGTTGGAAAAGGTGGCCCTTTAAACAAGTGTTATTTAAATTGCCCTTGGGTATCGCACCACGATTAGTCGGCCCTGTAGGTGGAACTGCCTTTGGCCGAACCGGCGGAACTTCAGAGCTTACTGATTCTTGCGCGGCTGCAACTTTAGGACCAAGCACTTCATTAAGGAGTTGCATCATGTTCTGCATTCCGGCTCTGATCTCCCCCTAATCGCATTACTTATACCCTCGGATAACGACAATCTATAAGTGGCCTGGGCTTGGGCCAACGCGACATTCACAGCCGACTTTTCTGCGGAACCTTACACCGGTGGTAGGGGCTGGTATCCTGCCTGCCCTTTTTCGTAACCTCTTAGCGGGGTGCGAGTGAGCCCGACAGTTGTAAGCGAGTGTGACCTAGAACGCGTTCGGCGACCATAATCACTTTGACCTCCTCCAGTCGCCATTTAAAATAAATTCTAAAGCTACCTAAATCCGAAGAAAACAAAAAAAACACAACTGAACGCTGCAACAATTACCCAAAAATTATTTCGCTACAAAACATTTACCTGCCAAAATGAAAAATAACAAAACACAAAACTTTTTAACGTTATAACAATAATACATAAACTTAAAGAGGGGAGGGAATGCTATGTTTTGGTTGGAATGCCACTGATCTTAACTCAATCTCAATGCCGTCTCTTAAGTTTGATTATTCTACTTCTACTTGGACCTAGAGAGCACAGAGTGACCTCATGATCTCTGATTGACTTGATGACCACTACGATCAAGAAAACGACTAGACAAAACCATACCCCTTCGGTCAGTCTCACACAATTGCAGTAAGACAGTTCTCTTGACATCGGCCAATGAATGGTCCAAATGGCCGTCAAATCATTGCGAGATTCAATTGTCTCGTGCTTTATTTATGTATTTTTCCAATTTTGCCGTGACACAGCTTAAGCTAACCTCCTGCAATATTTTCAAATTTGGGCGCCTTATTGTTACGGAATTGCTTTTTCCCTTTGGTCAGCACCATTAGGCTCATCGGTTCTCTACTGGTAGTCCCATCCCTGGCCCGCAGCCCGCACAATCGACATCAACGACCTACCTTTGCACATCTGCAGCAAAATGACCTATACAACAGATCGGGTCCCGGTTCCGGACCCAGGCGTACCCGCCCTAAGACCTAAGACGATCACCTTACCTCGTCTCCCTCATATTGGCCACTTGTTGGCTTAAATCAGCCTGTGTCGACAGGCATGCCCTTCTCTCCCCGTCAACAGACATTTAGTCGGACATGATTCCTTCTCTTCAATATTTGCGTATAATTGTTTGCAGCTTATAAGTATCCACAATATTAATATTTATTATTTCTTTTAGCTTTTTCATTTCATATACAGGGTATACATAGCTGTGCCAAAATGATTATATGGGTGGCCTGAAAATATTTTATATCGTTAATTCTACCTTACCCTGCCTAAAGAGCTCTCATGGTTTTTTATCGAGTAAAAACTGTTTTTACCCGTTCTTCGCACTACTGTTGTGCGAATACTCCATGGGCTCTTGCATTCTTCTATTACCTCAAGGCATACATCTCCCATGAATTAAAATCTTTTAAATTGGTATTTTACATTAACTTAGATGCAAAAAAAAAAAAAAATAAATCTAACCATTTAATTTCTGCGTTGGAGGTCAGGAAAAGCACATTGAATTGGACAACTATCCGGTCTCTTTAGCCTGGCGTGGAAACGCTCTTGGAACGGACTCACTTGAATTACTGTGCCCCTCCCGTTTTTTGGCAGTTGTCATCTCGCCCGCTGTAGCTCGCCTTTGGAATCTCCCCCCACCTTGCTTTTGGATGGCTTGCGTGCGCTTAAGGCCCCACAAATGATTTCGGATGGACGAGCGCCCAAAACATTAGCTTCGACCGGACTTTAAAAATAATTTTATGTGCTTTTTTTTTTGTGAGGAGTTATTTTTTTATAGGTATATATTGTTGTATTCTTTAAATTTTTAGACAGTATAATAGGCTTGTTTGGCCTTTTAAAATTATTTTTTAAAAAAAATTTTTATACGTGCTGGCTATGAAGGAAAACATAGGTGGCTTTGTACACAGCACGCCCGTTGTTGACCGCTGACCAAATCGAACTCCTTAATGCTGTACATTTGGCCAGCAATTTTGGCACACGCACAAATTCAAAGTTGGTCAACGTTGCTGCCCATAAGCACTGCTGCATCTCTGGGTCAACGGCCCAGTTGATTCGCTCTCCTCCTACTCTCTCTCTCTGAGCGAATCGGGCGGCCGATCGCAGTCGCTCTTTCGCGTTTCCCCGTCCAGCGCAGTAGACCGCAAGACAGCGGGGCAGTGATGGTATCGGGCTGCACAGTTGAAGAACAACCTTAAAAATGCGGCGAACACCTAAACATACCATTACGATTTACGTCAAGCAATTATTAAATGAGGCTATCATATTAAAGAGATCATGTGTTGTCTCATCCGCCAAAATTTCCAGATGAATTGTGCTTGATTGAACATTGAAGAGCTCGTTCGGAGGGTGAAATGTATATTTTGTGCTTCTGTTTTGTTTAGTGAAATGGATATCTGCTTCTTTGATATCCACGAAAATACAGATCCATCCCAAAAAAATATGGGCAAGTTAACTGCTGGCCCCATGTGCGGTGTCAACGACCACGGACGGGAAATCTCGGGTTCCGCTAACATTGCTTGCCCAATCTCCGTCCGAGTACCCGATATTATCATTTCCCTCTTGCCTATTTCTGCTGTAAGGCGCCTTAAATAATAGTTTTAATGATTCTACCAGCTTGGTTTGGCGTCTGATCTTTAGACGGCGCCGAACAAAGTAAATGATGATGTAGAGTAAGAAAACCACGACCAGGGTGGTGCAGCTGCTCAGGACTGGTCTAGTCGTTCTAGATGTTTCGTAACATTAACTTGGGCCATATCGGATACCGCAGGTTTTTCTCACGGACCCGTAGATGTTAACGTACATCGTATGGTTGAGGAAGACCTTGTCGTCGATAGTTAGCAAATGGTTCCTAGAACTTTGCTGGCCGATCTCGTTACTATCGATGACGTTTATGGTTGCGTCATTGATAATAATCATTAAATCATCAATAATCATCAAATGACCCGGGTGTTGGGTGTTGCATTGCACAAAAGATCTAGTTATCAGTTGTTGAGCGCAAGTTTTTGTCTGCGATCGACTGCAAAGGTAGTACTAATCGATGAGTCACCGTGTTACCGTCCTCGAAATCTATGATCCTCCTATTATGCTGGACTGGGTAAACCTTAACTTTTTACAAATTAATTTGGGGTTTCGTTATCGCTGGCTATTTCTGGCTATTTCAATGTCATCCAAAATGGCTGGGCTGATTAGGTTTATTTTCGACAGAGTAATTGCAATAATTTAATTTTCTTATTCTCTTATTACTATTCCGTTTTTCGCTAAAATTGTTTAATACAAGTGTTCTTTATCCAGACTGTCTGCTTTCTGCATAGCATTTAAAGACTTTGTGAACTTATTAAGCTGAACCTGTACTTTAGTATACATAGTGCTTGTCAGTGGTTGGTGGTTAGTGAAAATGCTCACTTTTCTGACCCCGTAAAGGTTATTAATCTAAACCGTGTTCCGAAGCGTTTGAGGCTAAGCCAAAAGGCTTACTGAATATACCACGCTTAGTTTGAAAAACGGAAAAGTAGGCGACTGATGTACATCTGCTGGGCACCTAGCACTGCACCAGTCCCTTGCGTTGGATCGGATACACCGTTCCTGGTCGTCGCCCATGCGATGATCCCAGTTGCCTGCGTAGGCTCCAAAATGATCGCTGGTTGCTTCTCTAGTGCCGGCGTGTAGCCAATGTCATATGTTGTTGTTAGTGTTTGTTTTGAATATCTTTTGTTTCGGCGCTCCCCTGTGCATCACGTTTTCACATTTTTTATACCCTGAACCCATTAAAAATGGGTAAACAGGGTATGTTGTATTTGTGCAAATGTATGTAACAGGCAGAAGGAAGCATATCCGACCCCATAAAGTATATATATTCTTGATCAGCATCAATAGCCGACTCGATCTAGCCATGTCCGTTTGTCTGCATGTCCGTCTATCCGTCCGTCCGTATGTATGCAGGCAAGGATCTCAGAACCTATAAGAGCTAGAGACTTTAGCTGTAGGTCCTCCTAGTCCCCGCGCAGATCGAGTTAGTTACCGATATTCGATAACTTGCCCCGTTTCCAAGTAAAAATCGATATCGAAATCCTGTTTTTTGAGCAATTTCGGCAAATAATATGAGCTAGAGTCACCAAACTTGAAATGTAGCTTCTAGAATAGTATATATACATCAAGTATCTTTAATTTCAATACCTATCGCCACCTCCCCGCTCCACCACCGCAAAGCTATAAATCAAGTTAATTATCCAACTTGTATTGCCCATCAATTTAAGCAACAATTTATATGCCATTGCATATTTGAGAATACACAAATATTCTTTATTCTATTCTACAATAAGATGTACTGTCGAAAATTTCAATAAGATCGGTTAAATAACACAAAAGTTATGTGCGCACGTGTTAGCAGAATAGCTGCTGCGCAAATTCCAAGAATTTCTGTATACATGTCCACACATTCATGCGTGTTTGCTTTGAATTCTATCAACAGCACAATTGCGATTGTATTGTTTTCTGTGCTGCTACTTTAACTGGCTTTTTTCTCATTAAAACTCAATTATTGATGTGGCCCTTGAGTAGAGGCAGCGGTAAGTGGAGCGGTTAGTTGCGAGTTTGAACCCTGCCAAGGGAACAATTTTTTTTTTTTTATTTTCATTTTTCTTAATTACCACTAAATCAAACGAGCGCGTAGCGCGAGCTGCATTTGATGTTGGAAGATGAGGGTTCAGGGTATCCTCTAGTCGGGAGCTCCCGACTAGAACCTCTTACTTGATTTTTTTGTTTTTTTGTTGCCTTTTGCTCCAAAGAATGACATGTTTGTGTACGAATATTTGTTCAGTGTTTGCTTGCTTTTTTGTGTGCACCGTTTTTTTTCGCTCTGTGGTTTCGCACCTTATTCTTACCTCTTACCCCGGTAGTCAATATGTCGTTCTGTAGTAAACCTTGCACGTTCCAGCAGGCTGATGATTCTGAACAGCCGCAATATGTAAGTTGCTGACTATGTGACTATATGATGCATGCTAAATCGATCTCTAACGAGATCGCCGCCATTACTAAGACCTGTGCCCAATCTAGCCCAGATTGTTAAAAGCAATCCCGATGCCTATTTGGCCCCCACTCCTAATTTACCTTCAGCCCCAAAGCTCCTATTTTGACTGTTGTTGCCTATCGTAGGCAAGTATTTGTGTCCTGGCTATCGTCTGACACCACTTGTGATTCATTGGCTGCGTCTATTGCCAGGAAGCAAAAAGCGAAGCCTTTGCCTGTCACCCTTCCGGTCCCCTCGTTCCCCATTACTGCCACAAAAAACGAACTTCGTCTTCCGACCTAACTTCATTTCATTATCAGAATGTTAGAGGTCTCATTTCTAAGCTTAAAAATCTTTTTATAGCGTTTTCAGACACATCGTTAAATTGAACCATATCTGATTCTGAAGTTTTTTCGAACGATTTCAGAACTGGTTGGCCGACTCGCTGTGCTGTTGCATTATTTGGCGTTAAAGCTAGTCAAAACCTTTCTGTTTTACCGCGGATTCTGACACTGAGATTATCTCAGTCATATTTACTTTCGCTTCACGCGTTATTTATATCACATGCTTCTTTATTACACTTCATCCGATATTAAAGAATATATGAAATATATGATTTGTTCGTGATAATGACATATTTATCGTGTTGGCTGATTTTAATTTACCAGCCTTCTCTTGGTCATAATTCACTTTATAGATTGCATGATAATCCTTTCGATGTTTTAAAGCAATTCATCCTTCGTTAGAGGTTGCAATATTCAATTGCAATCCTCTTATTTCTCATTCATCAGCCACAAATTAGTCCCGCCGTTGCTGTCGAAAAGGAAACCAATCCATGCTTAATCAACGTACTCAAGCAACCGATTGGTCTTCTTTATATGACTCGGTTGATATAAAAACTTCTATAATTTTTTTATAACAGCCTGAACTCCCTCTTAAATGTTTGTATTCCCAATTCAATTCCTTTAATTGCTTCTTCAAAGCCACCCTGGTTTACTCCCAGACTATCAAACCAACACAATACTAAGTCTAAACATTTTAAAAATTTTAATAAGACTCCTCCTGTTATTTCCCATTCCTCCCTCCTTTCTGCTTTAAATTCTTTAACATTTTCTCCCTCTCCTGGGCCTGACAATATTCATAGTTGTCTACTCACGGAGTGTAGTTCTTCCCTTCTCTTTGTCTCCCCTGTTCGACATGAATTCGTAAAGAATCGGCCGACAACGACCAATCTGCTTGAATTTACTTCCTTGGTAAATGATGATTTCCTTTATAAAATGCAAACTAATGTCATTTATGCTGATTTCACTAAGGCGTTTGACTCTGTCCACCATGATATTTTACTTTTTAAACTTGATCGATAAGGTTTCCCTCCGTCGCTTTTGCTTTGGATTGGTTCTTATTTAAAAGGTAGGACCCAAAGAGTAATGCCGAGGCTGACTACCTCAAAACAGGTTCACGTAACTTATGGTGTTCCTTAAGGTAGTCATCTTGGATCTTTACTGGATCTTTACTCTTTACTACTTTTGTAAACGATCTCCCTTCGGTTATATCACATGCCCATGTACTTATGTATGCGGCCGATGTGAAACTTATTCCTTCATACTCTAGTCCCCTACATCACTCTCGTCTACAACGCTATGCAACTTTGGTGTTCGACCAATCAATTGCATCTTAATTTTTCAAAGTGTATATTTATGACCTTTAATTGTACTACACCTTATCTCGTCAGTTATACTATTGACAATGCTCCATTGCAACGTATACTAACACTTAAGGATCCAGGCGTTCTTTTTGATTACGATCCTTTCATAACCGAACATCTATACATCTGTTTTGTTCGGCCTCTCCTTGAATACTGCATTTGGTATCCGCAATATAATATAAGCTAGGATCGTATTAAAACAGTTCAGAAGCAATTTCTGCTTTTTGCCTTACGGGGTTTAAATTGTGACGACAATCTTCGGTTGCCATTCTACTCCAGCAGGCTTCTTTTTCTTGATCTTCCTTCGTTAACCAACCGTAGGACAGTCCTCGAGGTTGTCTTCCCTCATAAGTTGTTTGTTGGCGACATAAATTCTTCTTGATTCTTACACCTACCAGGAATTATCGCCATATATTCCTACCATCTTGCACAACATATTACGCTATGCACAATTCTTTTCGCGTGTTATGCCAAAATTACAATAGTTTGTTTCATGTTTTCTCCACCAAACTATTTCTACACCTAACAAAATTGTTGCTTTTAGGACATCGTCGGAAATTCACTGACCATTCCCAGATATGAGCAAGGGCATAGCTGGTGATTTCCCATCACTATCTCTTTTTCTTAACTACTTAACACTCCATACGGTATATCTAGTATAAATTTCTTTAATTAATAATAATTTCTTTATTTTATCATATTTATTTTATGCATAAAAAAAAGATGGGTTATTACTTGCAAAAGTTTTCATTAGTCATAATTATATAGATAATGTATTTCTTCGAAAAGATATCATAATATATGCTTTTATAGTACTCTTTCTAAGTTTAGTTTTGTGAACAACGTACTAGACATTCATTTATTGTCGATCATTTTTAAATCATATCTAGATGCTAGGTTGACATCTCTAAAGCTTAATATTAATTCATTCAACTGGAGGTGGCGCGAACATACAATTCTGAAAATTTTATTTAATACATGTATGCAAAAATCGATTTGCAATATACGCATGTTGTTAAACAAAAGTTGGGTAATAAATTTGCAATTAATTGATTATTAAAGTGGTAAGTACCAGTGTATTAAATGTATTATTGCAATCTGCATACAAATACATGTGTGTAACAGACAAAATACATATGTGCGTCACTGAAAAAGTACAAAAGTTTACGGGTTGGTGGTCTGTTTTGTACAGCATGTAGTTTTATATACACAGCTAATTTCAAACTGTACTTAAACAAACTTTAGGAAGCTATTATAACTAAAATAAATTAAAATAAAACGCAGGCTATTCAAAAAATGTTGATTAAATTTTGTTCAATAGAGGAAGCACCGTTAAATATTTCTAATGTTTGAACCTACATACAAGGCTTAATGTATAATTTACCAATTCCCAAAATTTTCCCTAATAATATAAATGTGGGACGATAAATCGACTAAAAATTATAAGCTCGTTTGGATACGATATTATATATCTTAACTCTCCTGATATAGCAGAATTAAGATTTCTACCCGTGCAAAACAATTATTAGTGTCTAACTTTTCAGTTTTTATAGTTACAGCTCTCTCATAGATAGCCCACATTTGGGCATTAAAAGATCCCAATTACATATTTTCCTTAGTATTATAGTTGTGGACTTTCACTCAGCGACTTCTTGAGCTGCCTTCGCAGTTTTGTTTTCGTCTTCGGTGCCCCAAAAGCTCCCGCGTCTTCGGTGTAAAGTTTATGTGTTGAATGTGTGCGCTTTACTAGTGGCCGTGCGTTGCTTGGCTTATGTTCTTTAATTATGTAGTTTTATACGAGTTTTTTGGATTAATTTGTTTTTTTCTATTTTATTTTACTTAATGTGTGTGGTCACTGATCTTCCTGACGCACTTTATGTTGTTGTGGTACCTTGACACTTTTTATACACTGAACCCATAAAAAATAAGTAAAAAGGGTCAAATGTATTTGTGCAAATGTATGTAACAGCCATAAGGAAGCATCTTCGACCCCATACAGTATATATTTTCATAATCAGCATCAATGGCCGAGTCAATTTAGCCATGACCGTCTGGCTGTCCGGCCGTAGTTATATACGCAAGGATCTCAGAACCTATAAGAACTAGAGACTTGTAATTTTGACCTAGTGCCCGCGCAGTACGAGTTTGTTTCCGATAGTCGATAACCTTCCCCGTTTCCAAGCAATCGATAAAAGCCGATATTGAAATGCTGTTTTTTTTTTTTATTTACTGCTTTAGCAAACGATTCGTAGCGCGAGCTGCATTTGGTGTTTGTAGAAGAGGGTTCTGGCAAAGACAAAATATACACTCATTAATTAACGTTCATACATTTGAATGCGACGCAAAATTTTTTAGTATGGCTTTTCCCACTTCAAACGACACGCCCGCTGACTGGCTCTTCGCTCTCCAAAAACCAGACGAACGAATGACGAAGTCGCGACTTGCTGATGCTGACACAAGCAACGAAGTTAGTCGCCAGCTTGCCTTCAGCAAATCTGGTCGATGGTGCTCTGCTTTTGCTTAATTCATGATATGCATACCTCATATGAATGATGCATTGCCCTAGATACTATTGATAAATTTTACAGGGCAATTTAAAAGTAATACTATGTTCAGAAAATAGCACACGTAGATTGATTTTACTTTTGTTTTTCGTGAAGTTCTTGTCTTAGCCAATGACGTGCAAGAACCTATGTGACTGATGCATGCATGAGAACATCAAAATATGTATATATGTGTTGTTATTCACTGCTGTGGCTTATGCTTGTTAAGAAATTAATTTTGTTAGTTTGTTAGCGCTGACCATGATCTACCCCCAATTTGTAGTCACATATGAATGTATGTTGTTTACAAAGGTTGGCGGTGTAGAAAATCCGTATTTTTGAGTCGATGCAAATATTTATATAATTTCTTTAAATTAAATTATTTAACTTTTTATTTCCAAATTAAGAAAAAAAAAGAATGCCAAAAAAAAAAATTAAAGAATTTAATATTTTGTTACAAATGTATTTATTTTGCGGCGCAGGGCACTTATTAGAATTTATAATTATATTATACAATTATTACTTGACAGCCAACTCGTAACTAGTTGTGCTTAGATTGCGATACAACAAAAAAGTATATAACGATATGTAAAACGAACGAAGTTCAACTCCAAAAAAGGCTCGCCGCTCTGAGCGAAGGGCGGTTAATGCGCAAGGCAAAAGGCCAACGAAAGAGAGTGGGCAGCAGCTTACAAAGAGCGCGCAAACATTATTTACCGTTGGGCTGTAATTATGATTGTCGTCTTCTGCTGTTGGCTACTGTTGGTTACTATACCAAACATTCCGTCAAGATCACCTGGATGCTCTGAAAGTGGAAGTTATGGTCGAGAATTAATAATTGCCGTGATGTGGCAGACGAGCGTGCGCAGCGAATCGAAATCCAGGTGGAAGGGCCAACAGAGACGTAAAAGTGATGCTTCGCAGTCTCCACAGGGGCTTCCCATAGTCCGCCAAAATGCGGTGAGCGTGGAGGGATGAACAATCATTCAATTGAGTCGGAAAAACAAAACTCGTGAACAGTGACATGCTCGTCACTTAGGAACAGGCGGCTCAAAACTGCCAACTCATTTTTGACACCTACGAAGTTTGTCGCATTAGGATGAACCGTTTTATTAGTGCGTTGAAAAATTATGTTGTTAACAAGTCCTTCACAAGCTCAAAGTGCACCGCCCTTGTAGCGAAGCATATGAAGAAGCTGATATAGAATTATACTGGTGGCCTGTTGCGTTAGTTCGCCGTTGTAGGAAAATGGTTCACAGTAATCAATGCCAATGGCCATAAAGAGATACGATGTGTCGAGACGGTCAGATGGGATGTCTGGCATTATATGCTCTGCCAATCGCGGCTTGGTACGAAAACCGATTGTGCATTTGTCAACAATACTGGAGACTGCTTTGCGACTGCCTATGGGCCAGTACTGGAGCCGGATCAAAGACAATAAGGCTCGAGGTCCAGCATGTAAGGTCAGTTTATAAAAAAAAAACTATGATTACTCGCGTCACAGGATGCCGACGGGGCAATATAATCGAATGTCGCCGTCCACCGATGCAAAAGAGGCCGATGTCGTTAAGGAATTGCGCAAAAGAGGCCATTGATCTAGACGATTTCACATGCCTTCCTTCCTTCCTTCAGTGCTTTGTAGTCATCGCCAAGAGTAGCCATTTGAACAAACCGCTGCAACAAATGTGTGCCATGATCACGATACAGTTAGTTCAGCTCCTCGGATTCGATTAACAAATTTGTAAATATAAGCTTGCAGCCAATCGAGAGATCAAGGTGGCTGCAGTTCCAAGTGTTACCATGTGTCGAAGGTCTGGCAAGGATTCGACGGGTACACAGGAGGAACGCCACACTTTCTTTCTCTTATTAAAAAACCCGGGTCATGGGCCCACAATGGAGACCGTGAGAGATCATTAGACTGCGCTCCTCGTAAAATGATTTCCGCCGGATTGAATTCAATGGGATTTTGATGCCATTGCATTTTGAAGCATCATTGCGAGTCCAAGCCAAACCTCGGCAGGGTCTGACTAACAGTAATACCGACAGACAAACACTTTCATTTGGCATATTTCGCTGACCAGTTGAGCCAATAATGCAGCTCTGCAGAGTTCCAACAAGCATAAGAGACGTACACTGGTGTTGACATGGCACTTTGAGACTGCATTTAAGACTCCATAAGTGCTTAGGCCGGCATCACAAAATCCGTGAATCGCCACTGTACTGCCTGGTGAGAGTGCACGACGGGGATACTAAAATTGGTGAGAATGCTCAAAATTAGCGCAGAAGTTGACCCAGGCTGTGATTAAGTGTACAGGTAGGCCCTCATCCCAGTCTAGTTTTTGTCTCTAGATAGCCTGCGTGAGAATTTTAGATTTTGTTATTTTACCAACTAGCCCAAGGGGGTCGTAATAGCGAGCAATTGGGGACAGGATTTTTCATTTTGTCAGTCTTGAGGGCAGCTTTAGTGGACAGAAGGAAAATAGGAAACAGTCTGAGGCGGGATCCCAACAAGGCGTAACGTTTTCGTGATGTCGTTGCCATCGTCGAACCTAAGCAGCGATTCTCTATCCTCTTCCGGTATTTTTTGAAGTACAGTTGTGTCGCTAGAACACCATTTTCGCAGCTTAAAGATACCCTTGGTCCAGACACTTGCCAAACAATTTTGGTAAAACGCATTGTAGCAAGCGACAAGCCTAAAACAACGGTGAATTACGAACCGGCGACGAAAAAAACGATCACAGAATTCTAGGAAAAACAAAAGCGCACAAGAGCCGTAGTAAATGAAACAATTTCTTTTGCTCTACTCTCATCTCGCTATTAGTGGACTTTAGAAATTCACTCAGCGAGGGCTTCGGCTCCGTGCCCAAAGAGCACTTGTTGCTTCCATGTGAAGTTTGTGTGGAATATGTTGGCGGCACTTGTTGCCGCGCTCTGCTTGGTTTTTGTTTTTTTATTATTTGGTTTAATACCATCTGTATGCTTTAAGTTGTTTTTCTCTCTTTTATTTTATTTAATGTCTGTAGTCACCGATCTCGCTGACGCACTTTATGTAGATTGTGTTCTGTGTGTGTGCTGCTAGCATTTTTGTCGGGTTAAGGTTATTAAGAGTTCGAAGCTGGCTGACAGAACAAACTTTGTTTAAAATTAATTTTCTTATTGCTAAGGAAAACAAGCACGTAGCTCGAGGTGCCTTTGGGGTTGTTTACCCCTAATCGGGAAATCACGTCTAAAGCATACTTGTTTGTATATAATCCTCTGCAGCCTCGCCTCTAGGGAATTGAAAATTTTACAGAGATGAGGTGATTTCGTGTTACCTAAAAACAAAGAAAGTTATCAGATCGAATTGGATCGAATCTAGGTGACCTTTCTTATTGACTGGGGTTTTGGACGGTGATAGGTAGAAGTTAAATGCTTTCAATAACAAAATCATATAAAAGTTTGTACATGATTTTCCAAATTTACTGCTGTGCTCATGTAAAAATTGTTGGGAGATGACCTAATTTTAAATGGAGAGTGCTGAGAAGCTATTCTATATCAATATAAACCTACTTTTCTACGGAAAATGGGGCATGGCACATCGGGAATATCATATTAAAAATGTTCAGGGTAGCCTGTTGTTGTGAAAAATTATTACGGAGTCGGATGGACGTGATACCATTATAAAAAAAAATGTATTTTTCAGTATTGTCCTCTCAGTATGCTAAAATATACAGCTTTATAGCAATTATTGGTAATTAAATTATACCGATAACAATATAAGAAGAAAAATATAAGTTTTGCGTATTTGAGGCATATACATTAATATATCTAATATATATAGCCAACGACATTGTGCAAGTGTCAATGGGCATATATTTCCGATGTCACAATTTTGCAACTGCCTTTCTTGGAAAAACAGCTTTATAGCTTTACGGGTAACACAGGAGTTTAACTGGTTAGTAAACCTTTATTTGTCCAGAGTTGAAGGGAAATGATTTTGGTTTAGTAGATTAACTCTCGTACGGGTCGCAACTACTACTGTTGCAACTTTTTTAGCCCGTACACATTATTCCGCCATTTATTCCACTAATTATGCTAGATCGGTTATCAAACATCTGTTTATTATTTATTTTAATGGACGATTTATAGTTATTAATCCAATGTAAGCAAAGCGTAAACGTTGTACAAACTGAAGGCAAGCGCTGATTGTTCTTCACAAATACGAAAACTTGTATGTTGATTTTACAATTATATTTTTGTTATGCCACATACAAGAAATTAAAATATTAATGTTTATTCATTTACGGCTATGTTGGAGTTATTCAAATATAATTTTGATATGATGATGAATCCATGTATAGCTCATTGGATAAAGTAAATAATTTCTAAAAGCGTAACGAATTTTAGGGACCACATTGATATATTGATAGCTGCCTAACTTTGTCCGAAATACTTTTATTTTTTATAGATCATGTCTGGACGTGGCAATTTGTTGTCCTTATTTCACAAAAAGACGGAGACATCGGAAATTTCTTCATCTAGTGGAGAGCATGCCAGAGATAGTGGCTTAGATGCTGACCAGTCTGTTTCAAGTGGAGAATACCGACGAATTGAAAGGGAAAATATTGCAAGTGAGCTTGCATCAACTTTTCAAAATGTCAACATTTCAATTGGACGTGGACGTGCAAATTTGCTGCATTCCTTTCAAAGTGAATCCCAACAATTAAGGAACGAAAAAAATCCATCGACTTTTTCAACATCCTTAGATGATTTCGATTCTCCTGGACACAAAAAAGAATGTGTTCAGGCAAAAAATTCAGCTTTGACTTGTGATAGATCTGAAATCAAAACAAACATTTCTATGGATGGTGATGGTTTGTTTTGTCCTAGCACAATTTACGGCACAAAAGGTAATGGCAATATCATTCGATAACACTATTTTGCAACTGTACTAGTCTGGTACAAAAAATGTATGAGCAACGTCAGAGACGATGATAGCTAGATTCTTCAAATTTTGCATCTAGAACATGTAGGATATCTTGAAGTGTATACAAACCCACAACATGTCAAATTCTTTAATACCACGTTCCTTTAAAATTAATACCTAGACGGCCATCCTTCGTCAATACAAGGACCAAAAGAAGAAAAAATATTTTATTTTTTTTACGCGTTAAATAGATTGTCAGTACCAGTCGTTTTGGTAGCGATTTAAGGAATGATTTTTATTAAATTCAAAAGAGCTTATCGTAGCTTACAATTGTAACTTAGCATAATTATGTTAAAGCTATCATAGTCTGAGAGGGAGAGCGAACTCATTCATATATAGTTGTTGTTAGCGCTCTCAGCCATTAGCCCGTCGAAGGGATAAGATGGTTGCCGTCAAGTGGCTGATCATATTATATTTGATCGTGTCGCTGACTTGCGCTAATGTTTTCATCATATTCTAATAACAATAACAAAGTGTTACTATACGCATGCATAAATACACTACATCTCTCTTTTTAAAAAAAAAAACTTAATTATATGAATTTATTTGATGTTACAAATTTTTCTTCTTTGAAAATGTATATATTCTTGATCAGCATCAACATCCGAGTTGATCTCGAGTCCGTCTGTCTGTCCGTCCGTCTTGTATGATCGCAAGGATCTCAGAACTTATAAGAGCTAAAGAAATTTTAAGTGTTGCTCCTCCTAGTGCACACGCAGTACCAGTTTATTTCCGATATTAAATAACTTGTCCCGATATTAAGCATTCGATAAAACTCGATGTCGAAATACTGTTTTTTTTTGGACTAATCTTTTGGGTTTTAAGAGCTAGGCTCACCAAGTTTGCTAGTATGTATTTGCTAGTCAAGTATATTTCATTTCTTGGCTATCATTACACTTTCCCCATTCCTATTACACAGAACAAATAAATGAATTAATTGGATTTAAGCCACAGTTTTAATACTGTTATCTTTTTGCGAAAATTCGAAAACATAAAGCACTATATATTGGTTAGGACACCCAAAAGGTATTAAAGAAAACGTGTGATTTTGTTGTCAAGTTATGTGGTTGTAGCTGCAAGCGCAGAGCGGGAGATGTACTATATACATGTGCACAAACACATGCAGTTGCCTGACATTTGAATTCTATAAACAAAATTGCCATTTCTATATGATTGTGTGCTGTGCTCTGGTTATATGATGCTATTTTACTCCAGTTTTTGTTCCGTCAAAACTCAATTCTTTTTATGGCTGTGAGGTATGTAGCAAGTAATAGGTTGCATATAGCTCGTTTGGTTGGCGGTATTTCAGTTTTTGATAGGGCAGGGGGAAATAATTTTTTTTTTTTTTTATCAATCCATTAAATAGGGAAAATATATATATGCATTTATTTTTGGTAGAAGAAGGTTTAGGTATCCCCTAGTCGGGCACTCCCGACAAGAGCACTCTACTTATTTTATTTTGGTTGTGCCCAATGTCATTGATAAGAATATTCGACTGCAACCTGCCTGGATGCAAAGCTTATCGTAACGCGATTTCCATGAGCGTACAACGCCATAAGGGGGATAGGACTAGAACGCCAAGAGTGGCAGCAATTGACACGACGATGTTGGCAGAAAATAAGGAGAAAATGAATGGTCTGATGGATTTGGCTTCATTAAAAACAATAAGTTAAAAACTATTTTCTTTTTGAGTAACCGAATTTGACCAAATGGGTCACAAATTACTATCTCTACCAAAAATATTAACTCAAACTCAGCTTTTACAAGCTACACTTTGCTCTTTCGAAATGAGCAAAATCGTATCTGAGGTTGACATTATAGCTGCAGTGCTGCACTTAACTAATAGCTGACTAATTCATTTCCTCGTGCCTACGCCGTGGCATCAATCACTTATAACCTCAACTCCTAAAATACAGCTGCTACGTTCGACCTTTAATTTCCAAACCAAGTGATATTCGCAATACGCTTATTGATTGGCTAAGATAAAACAAGTATTCTTACCAATTTTTTTGGAAAACTAAAGCCACGGATTAAAGAATTCGCTTTTCATAACAACACGCTATAATGCGTTTATTAATCGAAATTTATATATTGTTTTATACTAATTTATTGGCTGAAATTACGAATGCAAGGAAGTGCTACTCATAAAAGGATGTTAGTCCTCTAAAATAGATCTTTTGTAATCCGAACCCACTCAAAATTGGTAAAAAGGGCATATTGTTGTTGTGCAGCATCTCCGGCCCCATAAATTATATATATTCTTGAGCTAGTCACCCACCATGATGTGTAGCTTCTAAAATAGAATATTCAGATCAGATATTATCATTTTATAGCTATTGCTAACCAGGCCCCGGTACACAAATTAAAAAATCATTTAGAACTAACCTACAATTTAAGCCACAATTTTAATCCAATTGTCGAAATTTTATTAAGATCGATAAAAAAACACAGAAGGTATTAAAGAAAACGTGTGGTTATCTATAAATTAATCATTCACTTCGTATTAGCGGGAATATTATAAACTGTTTATCTGCGTAAGCGGATAATTCAAGATAAGACCAGTTGCGAAATGAGTAGTTTACTATACCATGCGGACTCGCATGGTATCGAAACTAAAACTAAAGACAATTGTTTCTTAGAGCGCTATGGTCGTCGGAGCCGACTTTTATGTCCGCCATAGCGTTGATCTTGCGCCTCGTGTGGGGTATCATTTTACGGGCTGATCCAACAATGTGGCTGATCGATATGACGCATTGTCAGCATCATAGATCAAGTGACCGAAGTGAAGTTCGTCGGCCTCGCCTACCCAGCTGAACTGCGGGTTGTTACTTTTTAACTACTCCCCGTTTTGAAGCATTGGCGTCCTCGGCCGGACAAATGTTGCCACCACCTCCTGTAACTCGTGGATATAATGAATACAAGTTTTTTTTTAATCATATAGCTTTTGTTTTTTCTTGGTTGATTGATACCTTTGATTATGTAACATATATAAATAAAATACGCCACTACAGGGCTAATATTTTAGCTTAGCATAGCACATAGTGTACAACAGACTCTCATCTTTGATATCCGGCTTTCATACATTTGTGTTAGCATTTTTACACATAGACCAATACAAATATACGTATATTTTATTGTCAGAAACTTGGTTAAAAAGAAAGATACTATTTCTAATTATAGTAGGGTCTGATTTGACGTTAAAGCACCTTTCCATTCTTTTAATGAAATTTCTACTCATGTGCGTGATAAAGATTTGTTTATTGTGTTGGGCAAACAATCATTGTCTTATATTACCGTGTACATCCAGCTCTGCATTTGAATATAGTAGGGTGAGAAATCGGTGAAAAGGTCGTATCTAAATTTGGAACACAAAACTTGCCGCAAGGCTGGGGAAGACTCGCTAGTATATATATTAGTTCAAGTTTAACACGTTGAACGCGGCTCCTGGCCTTTGGATAAGGTTTTGAATGAGTTTTTTTTTGTTGAGTCCTTTTGTGGATTCCAGGGCAGGGCATCTCACAAACCGGAGTTAGGTCGGCTCGTCTATCTTCTTTCCTTAATAAATATTGGTTGTTATTACGATATTTATAATTTTAATTACTGAGCTTGTCTGCTGTGTGTGTAATTTTCATATTATAATGACTCTTTTAGCTTAACGAGCTCTTTTATAAGTTCATTTGCCTTTTCCCCAGTTGGGGGCTATGACGTACTGCATTAGGAAGACGAAGTTACAGACCAGAGATTAAAATAATATCAATAGTATCTAGGTTAATGTATCATTATGCGTCGATAGTATAGAGCTTTTTCGCTCAATGTACTTTGAAAACGAACTGACGCAGAGCATCATCGACCAACTCCTTCTATACCCAAGTTTGCCAATATCATTGTAATGCTATGCATGGGGTATTTATTAGCCGCCGGTTTCCGGTTGAACTATCTGAAATCTATTACCAGCCGCGTATTTTTATTACCCGCATCATCGATGCCCTTCTAGGCATCAACCTAAATCGGATTTTTTTTAAGGTAAACGCGACTTTCTGAAAATGTCCTTTAGCAAGGGTTTGCTTCAGTGGGGCCGAAGTCAGCTACACCCTTCGGATATGTCGCATTTAGCTCCTTTACAAAATTAACATTGTTAAATTTATTGTAATTTATTTTTAAGTGTGTTTCGGGGGTTAAATTCTGTTGATGACGGATGGCTTTAAATATTATTTTTTAGTTATTTCGTCAATTCTGCTTTGTATAATCAGGCTTTGTTATCTTATGTCCTTGAAACGTTAGGAATGAGATACAGAATTTATAATCTGTGGTTTGCCCCTGTTGGAAAAAATATTAGATTTTTTAAAGTATTGATTGGGACTTCAATGCTTGGTATTAGATATAATTTCGGCACTGTCTTGTGTTGATGCCACTGAGTTTAGTTGGCTAACCCTTGGTACCGCATCTGTCACGACGTTGCCTCTTCCTGGTCGGTATAGCAAATCGTAGTTGTAATTCTCACGTTCCCGTTTCCCAGAGAGACTAAGAGAATGTGTTATGGGTGGATGATCGGTAAAAATGTTTATTTTTGCTTTTAGTGCCCGAATTAAAGCGGGCATTTCTCTTTCGTTGGCTGCGTAGTTTTTTTTTAGTTTTCGACAGAAATCTTTTAAAAAATGTCAGTAGTTAAGTAAATAGGTTAAGTACTTCTATGTAATATCTATTCATGCATTCCTTGTTTTATCAATGGGTTCTATAGCTTCTTGGTGGAAATTGTCGAGTCTTTTTGAAGATTCTCGCCATCCCCCTTAAAAGAGAGTTAAGTTGCTTTGCTGTAAGTAACCGTTAGGCCTTGCAACGCTCTCAGATTTTGCAGGGTTTTGGGAATTTTATAGTTAGCAATTGCTTACAATTTCTTTGGACTCATTTCCTCGCCTTTTTCGGAAATAACAAAACCAACAAAACAGACATTTCATATTGACTTCATGCAAGGAAAATTGGGTCATTGCTTTTAATATGATATTTTCATTATCTATATAATATTTGTTGGCTGGCTCGAGATCCGGGTTTGTTAAGATAAACAGTGAAAACAATATTTTAAATACTTTGCTTCCAATATATTTCGGTTGCACATCGGCAAACCGTCTTCAGGGCAATAACACCAAGATGACATTTGGAATACATTAAGTTAAAACAATAATTTGAACATTTTACATACATTATTTTGCACGTCTGCGCTTTTTGACGTGGAGATTAAAATTGATGCTGTTTGGCAGTTTAAAAGGTGTCTGCACAAGTGAGCGCAATTTTCTGGGTCTGTCTTGTAGTTTAGTCGTTTGTTGGTTGGTGTGTTAATTATGTGTAGCATTTCCAATGTGTGTCATTTGTTGTAGTGTTGTTCTTGTTGTTAGATTGTTGTTTTGTCAAAATTTGGTGTGTAGTTGCTTCTTAAACAGTGGGTCATTAGTGCTGTTTTCTGTTTGACTTTATATTGTTGAAGAATTTCTGTAATGTATTCGTAGGTTTGTGTGCTACTTTTAATTCTTGTTTGTTGTAGCAGTCTGAGCTCGTGAGGCGTTCTGATAGTCGAGGTACATATGTTAGGAATTTGTATATTTTGGCAGGTTCTGTTGGCTTTTTAATAATGTTTTGATTATATTTTGTTGGAAGTCCTTTTGGTTAAGAGTTCTTTGATTTCATGTTCAATTTCTTTGTGGTATATTGTGTCCGATATATTAATCATATTGTATCATGTGTATTGATTATCATACTTTTTGGGTGGTTTGAATTGAAGTTGAGTTTTCGTCCGGAGGCTATTGGTTCCTTATACCACTTTATATTGAGTGTGTTGTCAAATCTGCTTACTATAGAGTCTAAAAATTGTAATTTCCCGTCCTTTTCTATCATTATCTATTTTGAAAATTGTAATGTTCTTCAGATCGTGAAAATTCATATTTTCCGTTGTTATCGTAGAAAACCTTGATATGACTTGAGGTAAGACTTCATTAATTGTGGGTATGGAATATATGCCTGCTATCGCGTCTGTCTTGAGCTCCCTTTTTCGATAGCAATTCTGAACATATGTTGTACAGAGGCATCTGCCTTTTTGGATCAATCCACACTGGTGAATTGTAATTTGATCTGAATGGCCGGATTATACCGTCATTCAAAAGCTTTATTTATTATTTCGTCCTTTAGGGACATAGGGTATTAGTAAAATTTAAGGTGTACTGATGAATTATTCGTAGCTCTACTCGATGCTTTAATTTTGTAGAATAGAGTTGGGTAGTTTTGAATTAAATTTATTAAACGGTCTGTTCTATGGATAATATTGATGGCTTAGTATTTGTTCTTCTTATATAAATGGAATTCTTTATAATTATGATCCCTTTGTTTATTTTGATTTTTGTTTCTAATTCTTTTAAACTATCATTTCCCAAAAATCATCGTACTCTGAAAGGTTGGCAATATGAAATATATAACATTTATTTCTGGATGGTTAAACAGATTGGCAACTTAGTTACTGATTCAAAAAATGTTTGATTTCGGATCGGATTAGATATCAACTTTGGTTGGATGTTGATATCCTGTTTGAACCTTTGTATGTACCAATGACATTGAGTCTTTGGCCGCTCCCCATTTTACACGCGGAATATGGTAATAAGAAATCCGTTATTCTACAAAATTTTATGATGAATAGCTTATGGTATTTTGTTCAGTTTTCCCATGTTCGGTGTTTTCGTCCAAACTGTACTCATATCTTTCTTGAGTTTCGTGGTCTAACATACTTTGTTGTAGCTGTGTCATTTTCGACCCGACTTTCTTCTCTGCCCTGAATAGTAAATGTCTCTTGTCTTCTGTCTGTTTGAGTCATGGCAATACGAAGTCTTTTGCCTACTTCAAATTGAATTGAATTATAATTGAATATTCTTGATCGGAGGATTAGTCTGCGCACTCGTGTCTATTTTGCACCACTTTCGCATCGGGCAGTCAAGTTAATATATTCATACATGCACATTGTAATACTTTATTGCAATCATTAATATTTTCATTGAAAACAATGGATATATTAAAAACATAAGCGCAAGTCAGTGGCACGATTAAATGTATTATGATTGGCCAATTGACTACTGTACGGCAAAAATGGTGACCATGCATCCCAGAGGCAAATACGCTCTCCCTCGCAGAGCATGTATGCCCTTAACATAATTCTGTTAAGCAAGAAGCTTAGCTAAAGCTATAAGCTTTATGACAATTCAATAAATTAATTTTCAAAACTAAATCAAGCGAACTACAATATCTTTTCAATCACACAAGATTTTCCTTGAAATTGTCTTTGTAGTCTTAACATTACGGCCAACTTCCCTTTAGAACACTCCTGTTTGTTACTTGGAGTAGGGTCTCGATAGTTATGGGAAAATTTTCATTACAATGAATTTCGTTGTTCACTTTGACTAATCTTTAACAAAAAACACTTTAATATTGAGTTTTAAAGTACTTTAAGAATGTTAAATCGTCAACGAAATTGCGTGTATACTTTTAACTAATATGTTGTTCTCTTTTTTACCAACGTTTTTTACAGGTACCCCGGTTAATTTGTCATGTAATTATATAGGAGTAAAGTCTGACCCCAAGAAAGGAGTTTATCTTTATGAAGTACGATTCAATCCTCCTGTTGATTCCACTCATTTAAGAATGAAGTATTTAAATGAACACAAAAACCAATTTGGAGGAGCTAAAACCTTTGATGGATCTATCCTGTACTTACCGATTTTATTAGAAAGGGAATTGACAACTTATGTTTCCAAAAATGTTGACAATAAGGATATTGAGATAAGACTTCTGTTTAAAAAAAAAGAGTCCCTTAAAAATTGTATACAATTGTACAATATATTATTTGACCGCGTCATGAAAACTTTAAATTATGTAAAATTTGATCGAAAGCATTTTGATCCCTCACGACCAAAAGTTATTCCCATGGCGAAGTTAGAAGTTTGGCCGGGTTATGTTATTGCTGTCGATGAATACGACGGTGGTTTAATGCTCTGCTGCGATGTGTCACATCGTTTACTATGTCAAAAAACAGTGTTGGATATGCTAATAGAGATTTATCAACACAACAAAAATAATTACCAAGACAAAGCTAAAAAGTATTTAGTTGGAAGCATTGTTTTAACTCGATATAATAATCGGATGTATAGAATTGATGATATATGCTTTTCCCAAAATCCACATTCAGAATTTGAAACAAGAACGGGATCTCATAGCTACGTTGAATACTACAAAATCCACCATAATATTTACATTAAAGACGACAAACAACCATTACTTATAAGCTTAAAACAAATGAGGAAAAATAAAACTGTCGATACAGAAAACATACAGTTTTGCTTAATCCCTGAACTTTGTTACCTAACCGGCCTACATGATGAAATTCGGTCGGACAAAAAACTAATGCGTGAAATAGCAACTTTCACTAGTGTTACTCCAAATCAGCGTATACTAGCTCTTGATAAATATATTAAAAATGTATCTGAAAACAAAGAAGCGAAAGAAATCCTCGAAAATTGGGGCTTATCGCTATTTAAAAACTATCATAATGCAATTGGTCGGAAAATGGATCCAGAGCAAATATTTTTTGCTAACCAATGCATTTCAGCTGGTCATAAGGCAGAATTTTCAAAAGATGCCATAAGCAATGAAATGCTAGAAGTTAAACATATAAAAAGTTGGATACTTATTCACCAAAAAAGTGATGTTCGATCTGCAAAAACGTTTTTACATAATATAGAACGGTGCTGTGAAGCTTTTGGAATGAGCATATGCAAGCCAATTATAATATCCTTAGAACAAGATAGAGTAGATACATATGTTGATGCTTTACGACGAAACATTTGTACTCAAACCCAAATAGTCGTTTGTATATGTCCAAATAGCAGAGATGACAGATATAGTGCTATAAAAAAAATTTGCTGCTCCGAGTTACCGGTCGCATCACAGGTAATAATTTTATTGATAAATACGAATATATTTTATTTTTCTTACAGTATATTTGTTAAGGTTAGTGCGGTAACCGAAGACTATCTGCATTTAGCCTGAAGACAAAAAGAATTTAAAACGTAGCTAACCATGAATAAAATCTGATGATTTAAGATATGGTATAGAAATGAAAAGAACTACCAATAAGAAAGCGAAAGTTGGGAATTTAAGGTTAGAGCTGGGCAACTACAAAAGAGGTATTGTACTAACTACGAAAGTCATTGTTGCAGCATGTTTGCCTAATATTCAAAAGAGATTCGGACTAGTGCTGCTCATACGATTTCCAAAGAGTTTTTTTTTGCAGCGTGGCGGCGATACATTCGAGAACCGACACGTTTCTGGTTTTTTTATTCAACAGAATACTACATTGTCAAAATTTAAATTAGAATTTTTCTAAATTTATGCTACAGACGAATATATCGATCCTCATAAAATTAAACGGCTAGAAGTTTGACCTCATTTTATTTAGAATCAGTATTTTTTTATCATTAAGCCATTAGTTAATTTGATTATATGATAACATTGGTATGCTCATTGTTTATGTGTCCTTATACCATTACCCATAATTTATGTACCAGGTAAATAGAAGCCTCTCCGGCCGCATAAAGTTTATATACTTTTGGTCAGCATTAATCTAGACATGTCCGTCCATCTTCGTATGTACAAACGCGTTGATCTTAGAAACTATAAGAACAACAAAATTTAAAGTTTTAATCATAGTTAATTTGACATATAGGATAAAGATTCTTATTAGGTATACAAACTTCCAGAATATTTTACTTTTTACATCAAAGTTGACAAGATATTGTAACAAAATTTATTTTCCCATTAATCAATATAAGAATATATTTATAATTGACAACCAGAGTTTGCCCATTTTAAACTTAAAAAAATTGACCGTTTCAATTTAAGAATATATTTTTGTTCAGCTATTTTGTGCTTGTAAGCAGACTTCAATCAATTTGAGCCTTTCTGCCATTTAATCTGTATCCCCTACAAAGTCACAAATAGTTTGAAGGTGACCTTGTTAGCCTTTGTTGTCTTTGATATCCATTATCTTGTTTCATATCTTATCTACAAGTCTCCGGAAATTCACGCATACAACCAAGCTGAAAATGTAGTTTTTAATTTAAAGCATCGAAGTGCTACAGAGGATCCCCAATCCTGGGTCAGCAAACACATTTTTGGGATCCCTTTAATGCTAAACCCACTTTTATTTGCACAGTTAGATTTTTTTAATTCTGTCTAGTGGTTCATGATAAAAGTTGCCTAAGAAATAACCCAAAACTAAACCAAAACATGATGTGAACGCATTAGAATGGGAGAACAGAGAGTTTTCTGTGGCTCGCATTTATTCTTTTGCTTTGCATATCATACATACTCGTGGCTTGCGTGCATAACGTGTCGACTAGGCAACTTTGTGTTTTCATTCTAATTTTTATTAATCATGCATGCAGAAATTCACACCGTTTAGTCGATGTTTTTGTGCAACAATTTCTATGCGCCCTGATTCTATAGGACGTTTCGTAATAATTAGAAAAAAGTTACGCTGCAGACGCCAAACAGTTTTCCTATCCAAACGTAAATACTTATTGTCCTCATATGTGCAAAGTTCTCAGGCTTCACGATGGCTTCCTCCACGAGCTGCTCGAGATCGCTCCGAGGCTCAGAGGCAACCCGCGCTGTCGCTACCTCGTTGTTAGTTAAACATGCGCATCCACTCCTCGTGTTCACAGACATGGCGGAAAACTCGCATATATCTAAAACTGCCGAGCCTGCTCTTGGCGCTTGATGAATATCGCTGGCGTTACCAGCCTGAGGTCGTCTTAACACATGCACACACAAAAGCCGTGATTACTCACGCAGGCGACGGGGCGAAGCCTTGAACCACTCTCAAAAGCCGGGGTTGCTCCCATAGGCGACGGGGGCAGCCTCGTTCCACTACACACCACACTTAGGTTAGGGAAAGGAGGTTATGTTGAGCACAGGTTAGCCACGGTAGCCGAGATTAGTATTAATTACCTACCGTCACTTAATCTATTATTTGTCCTAGCAGTGCAGCTGACAATCTATGAAATCTACTAGGATTAGCTTAATCTACGGTTATTCAACTAGAGGCGTAGGGGTTTGCGCAAGTGGTCGCTCTTCTTCAACGTCAATTGGGCCTGGTTCCTCATCGTCGACGGTCTCTTCCTGGTAGAAAGGCTTAAGCTGCGAAATATTGGCCACCCTCTTCTTCCGTTTGCCTGGCTTCGCGAGGCGTTCATATTGGGGGACATGAACTTGATGACCCGAAAGGGGCCGTCAAATTTGATAGCCTATTTCGCGGCAAAGTCCTCTGTGGCGTTGGAAAATTGGTGCTGGCGCTGGTCCTGCTGACCATCGAGTTCAACGAAGGTCGCTAATCTCGACTCCGCAAGTTGTAGTGCCTGCTTTGGACTTTTGACGCGCGCTGGAGATTGCTATGGATGATATAAACAACTTCCCTCAACCTATCCGCTTTTATCCTGGGGTCGAACGCCGCACTATATGCGGACCACGGAGTAACCTGATCATACAGAGCGGCGGGCAACCGCGGCTCCCTACCCTACATCAGAAAAGCGAGGCTGAAACCCGTCGAGTGCGCCATATTTGTATTAACCGCTAGCGATATCTCAAGCAAGAGCCCGTCCCATGAACTCTTATGGCCTTCGATATACTGTGCTATCATGGTCTTTACAGTTCTGTTGTTCCTCTCGTTGGGGTTCTCTTGGGTGCAGTACGGCGCGGTGTACTAGACCTCTTCACCCAGGGACTCAAAAAAAAAATTAAAGCTACGACTCGTAAACTGCACCCCGTTGTCGCACACAAACTTCTTGGGCCCCCGAACCTACTCAAAATCCTCTCTCTCCGAGAAAGCATCATGGAACACCAGTAGCATTGTGTTGCCATGTCTCGACCGCGGAAGGGGCCCGACGAAGTCAGCGCAAATCACCGTCATTGGCTCCGCTACCTGCGACCGGCCGGCTTGCGTTGTTCGCTGTTGATCCTCTGTCAGATTTCCCAGCACTTAACGTACTTGGCGGCGTCGCAGAGCATACCCGGCCAGTAGTACCTCTGCGACAACCTCGACACGGTTTTCCTCACTCCTTGATGTCCGGCCGTGGAAGCATCATGACATTCCTCTAATACCCTCTGCCGTTGACCACTGGCCACACATAGCTTCCATGGAATGTAGTCCTCGTCGTCCGTCCTATGGCCCAAATGCCTATACAGCGGCCCATTTCTTCTATGTAGTCCGGGAACTTGCCTAGCTCCTCGGCGATCCTGGCACGCATACTCGCCACCCATTTGCAGGGGGACTCGACCACCACTGCCTGCTGACAAATCTCTAGAGGTTGCCGTGATAGTGCATCAGGAAGAAATCCAAAAAAACCTCTCCCAAACACTGACCTGACACATTCTTCAGTCCACTACTCAAAAACCAACGAGCGGCCCGGTCGCAGAATACCTAGCTCATCGCCCTAGGCATGCGAACGAGGACAATGACATATGTGATGGCCCGCTCCTCAAGGTCGGATCGGCCATCATACCTCATACCCCACTTGTTCTGGGGCCTTGAAAGTCGCCTAGCCACCGACTTAGGATACGGCCTGGGAACAGACGGAACACTACTCGGTTCAGCAGGAGTCCGTCTTATCCCCTTCACCCGTGACGGCTAAGCTATGGGACACTATGGAATCTGTGGACACTCGTACAGTTGTGAGCTCCTCAGGTCCGCTACCACCACATAACTATAAATCAAGTTATTAAACCAATTTGTATTGCATACCATCTGTGCATACCAGCGGTGTTTAACGCTTTTGGAAAAATGCATTCCTCCTTTGTGGAATTGGGGCCAATGATTTGGTGGGTGACGTTCGCGCTAAAATTCATTTATTTTTAAAGCTCTACATAAGAGTTTAATAAATACGTGTTTCATCGATTTAGAAAATTGAACCCGCAACAGTGGTAAATTGGCGGAAAATGTTTGTATAAAAGTTGTTTATTTACTGTCCGATCAGTTTAAAAATCATTTTCAAAGCGTTTTTATACGCCGGGTTATACCCGCTAGTAGAATACATACTTGTACTTGTTCTTGTTTTTCATTATTGTTCCAATTTTTACTCCGTTTTTTTAACACCCGTTGTTATTGCTACTGACGAATTCAGATTTTCACCGCGCGTGAGCTGTATTCGTCCCACTGCACAGCCGCTGCCGCTACGCCTTTACGGCCCTTTTACCCCGACGTCGACTGCAGCGCGCGTCTGTGCACCCGTGTGCAATCGTGCCCCGACGTCGCTCGCGCGATGTACTTTTCGATCGACCGTTATGTTTCCTCTCCGCTTTAGGCGTTCGATTCCGCACACATTTTATTCGCTTCGTTCTTGCACGTATTCATTTCGTCGACTTCTACAGGGTATGAGATGCACTAGCTAGGGTATGCCCGAATGCCTAATACCCTATATTTATATTTTACCTATAAATTATATTTTGTTTCTTTTTGTTTTTCTCTGTGTTTTGTTTGTGTATATCCACTTGAAAACACTTATTAGGGCATATTTGCGGGGCTTTAATCCGCCACCTTGTGCCTATTCGGGCGCCACTATAATACTATGATTATGATCTGTGGGGGACTAACTTGGTAGCCGCCTCACAATCTTTGGAAATGAATTTGAGCGCAATACTTTACTCACTATTTCTTTGCCTTCCATCAGGGATAGATTTTGGAGATAAAGATGGTCAGCATATATAAGCCATGTCTGTCTGCCTGTCTGTCTGTATGAGCGCATCGAATTAAGAACTTCCGAAAGCTACAGACTTTAGATTTTTGACCGTAGGCCTTCCTAGTGTAAACTGTCAATAACTTAATTGGTTTCCGGCCGATATCGAAATTGTATGTCTAAGTAAATCTCTTTACCGAGTTAAGCATATACAGGTCATGTATATTTGAATACCGTCTCCCATCCCGCAAAACCAAATATATTAAAAGTAAGGGGCTCTAGTGGGAAGTTCCCGACTAGGGGATACCCTGAACTTTCTTCTGCCAATACCAAATGTAGCTCTCGCTCCAAAAAAAAAATTGGAATAGCCAATAGAAGTCGAGCTTTTAATATACCACACTAGTTGCCAACGCCTCTACTCAACAGCCATACCAACAATTAATTTTTGACGAAAATAAAACGAATTTAAATAGCAGCACATGCACACAGAAAACAATACAACCACAATTGCAATGCTTTTGATAGAATTCATTAGAAACGCACATGAGAATATGTGTGTGTGTACATGTATGTATGCAGAAATGCTTACAAAGCAAACACGTGTCAATATAAGCACACATTATCTTTAAAAACTGTGTTTCTTAACATATGCAATTTTTAAGAGTAGATCTTATTGTTCTATACAATTATGGTGAATTCTTAAAAAGACAGTTGCATTAAAATTGTGGGTTAAGAGTGGTTGTTAGTTAATATAGGTTTATATTGTTTGATATATAGCTATGTGACGGTAGCGGGGAGGTGGCGATAGCTATTAAATGAAAGAAACTTAATATATACATATATACCATTCAAAAAGCTACATACAAAAATAAAAAGGGATTTCGATATCGATTACTTGAAAACGGATAAGTTATCGATTATCGGAAACCAACTGATCAAGAATATATATACTTTATGGGGTCAGAGATTCTTCCTTCTGCCTGTTACATACATTTGCACAAATATATTATATCCTTTTTTACCCTGCCAATTTTTAATGGGTTCAGGGTATAAAAATTCCAATTGGAAACACACAATATTTGAGACTTAATATTCAGGCTACTCTACGTATATTCATTGACACAATAACGTCTGCTGCATAATTTTATAAAGATTGGTTAAGAAACACAGAGCCTATTAGAGAAAACGCGTGTCTATTCACGTAGCAGATAGAAAAATGTCTGTCTACATTCGCAAAGAAACATGCATATGCGTGTGGTGCTTTTCGACACTCTCCAAATAGAATACCCGAGATAAAAGAAGGCTTACATGAATATAATTAATTTATATCGATTCTTAGCAATTCCATGTACAAGTTTTCAAATATAGGATAAAGATCCTTATATATAGGGATAAGTTCTATGTTTGCGATGGATACTTGTAATTTTGTATTGGAATAAAAAATTTTTTGAAAGTCTTTAAGCAAGCAAAGTCCTCTGTGGCGTTGGAAAATTGGTGCTGGCGCTGGTCCTGCTGACCATCGAGTTCAACGAAGGTCGCTAATCTCGACTCCGCAAGTTGTAGTGCCTGCTTTGGACTTTTGACGCGCGCTGGAGATTGCTATGGATGATATAAACAACTTCCCTCAACCTATTCGCTTTTATCCTAGGGTCGAACGCCGCACTATATGCGGACCACGGAGTAACCTGATCATACAGAGCGGCGGGCAACCGCGGCTCCCTACCCTACATCAGAAAAGCGAGGCTGAAACCCGTCGAGTGCGCCATATTTGTATTAACCGCTAGCGATATCTCAAGCAAGAGCCCGTCCCATGAACTCTTATGGCCTTCGATATACTGTGCTATCATGGTCTTTACAGTTCTGTTGTTCCTCTCGTTGGGGTTCTCTTGGGTGCAGTACGGCGCGGTGTACTAGACCTCTTCACCCAGGGACTCAAAAAAAAAATTAAAGCTACGACTCGTAAACTGCACCCCGTTGTCGCACACAAACTTCTTGGGCCCCCGAACCTACTCAAAATCCTCTCTCTCCGAGAAAGCATCATGGAACACCAGTAGCATTGTGTTGCCATGTCTCGACCGCGGAAGGGGCCCGACGAAGTCAGCGCAAATCACCGTCATTGGCTCCGCTACCTGCGACCGGCCGGCTTGCGTTGTTCGCTGTTGATCCTCTGTCAGATTTCCCAGCACTTAACGTACTTGGCGGCGTCGCAGAGCATACCCGGCCAGTAGTACCTCTGCGACAACCTCGACACGGTTTTCCTCACTCCTTGATGTCCGGCCGTGGAAGCATCATGACATTCCTCTAATACCCTCTGCCGTTGACCACTGGCCACACATAGCTTCCATGGAATGTAGTCCTCGTCGTCCGTCCTATGGCCCAAATGCCTATACAGCGGCCCATTTCTTCTATGTAGTCCGGGAACTTGCCTAGCTCCTCGGCGATCCTGGCACGCATACTCGCCACCCATTTGCAGGGGGACTCGACCACCACTGCCTGCTGACAAATCTCTAGAGGTTGCCGTGATAGTGCATCAGGAAGAAATCCAAAAAAACCTCTCCCAAACACTGACCTGACACATTCTTCAGTCCACTACTCAAAAACCAACGAGCGGCCCGGTCGCAGAATACCTAGCTCATCGCCCTAGGCATGCGAACGAGGACAATGACATATGTGATGGCCCGCTCCTCAAGGTCGGATCGGCCATCATACCTCATACCCCACTTGTTCTGGGGCCTTGAAAGTCGCCTAGCCACCGACTTAGGATACGGCCTGGGAACAGACGGAACACTACTCGGTTCAGCAGGAGTCCGTCTTATCCCCTTCACCCGTGACGGCTAAGCTATGGGACACTATGGAATCTGTGGACACTCGTACAGTTGTGAGCTCCTCAGGTCCGCTACCACCACATAACTATAAATCAAGTTATTAAACCAATTTGTATTGCATACCATCTGTGCATACCAGCGGTGTTTAACGCTTTTGGAAAAATGCATTCCTCCTTTGTGGAATTGGGGCCAATGATTTGGTGGGTGACGTTCGCGCTAAAATTCATTTATTTTTAAAGCTCTACATAAGAGTTTAATAAATACGTGTTTCATCGATTTAGAAAATTGAACCCGCAACAGTGGTAAATTGGCGGAAAATGTTTGTATAAAAGTTGTTTATTTACTGTCCGATCAGTTTAAAAATCATTTTCAAAGCGTTTTTATACGCCGGGTTATACCCGCTAGTAGAATACATACTTGTACTTGTTCTTGTTTTTCATTATTGTTCCAATTTTTACTCCGTTTTTTTAACACCCGTTGTTATTGCTACTGACGAATTCAGATTTTCACCGCGCGTGAGCTGTATTCGTCCCACTGCACAGCCGCTGCCGCTACGCCTTTACGGCCCTTTTACCCCGACGTCGACTGCAGCGCGCGTCTGTGCACCCGTGTGCAATCGTGCCCCGACGTCGCTCGCGCGATGTACTTTTCGATCGACCGTTATGTTTCCTCTCCGCTTTAGGCGTTCGATTCCGCACACATTTTATTCGCTTCGTTCTTGCACGTATTCATTTCGTCGACTTCTACAGGGTATGAGATGCACTAGCTAGGGTATGCCCGAATGCCTAATACCCTATATTTATATTTTACCTATAAATTATATTTTGTTTCTTTTTGTTTTTCTCTGTGTTTTGTTTGTGTATATCCACTTGAAAACACTTATTAGGGCATATTTGCGGGGCTTTAATCCGCCACCTTGTGCCTATTCGGGCGCCACTATAATACTATGATTATGATCTGTGGGGGACTAACTTGGTAGCCGCCTCACAATCTTTGGAAATGAATTTGAGCGCAATACTTTACTCACTATTTCTTTGCCTTCCATCAGGGATAGATTTTGGAGATAAAGATGGTCAGCATATATAAGCCATGTCTGTCTGCCTGTCTGTCTGTATGAGCGCATCGAATTAAGAACTTCCGAAAGCTACAGACTTTAGATTTTTGACCGTAGGCCTTCCTAGTGTAAACTGTCAATAACTTAATTGGTTTCCGGCCGATATCGAAATTGTATGTCTAAGTAAATCTCTTTACCGAGTTAAGCATATACAGGTCATGTATATTTGAATACCGTCTCCCATCCCGCAAAACCAAATATATTAAAAGTAAGGGGCTCTAGTGGGAAGTTCCCGACTAGGGGATACCCTGAACTTTCTTCTGCCAATACCAAATGTAGCTCTCGCTCCAAAAAAAAAATTGGAATAGCCAATAGAAGTCGAGCTTTTAATATACCACACTAGTTGCCAACGCCTCTACTCAACAGCCATACCAACAATTAATTTTTGACGAAAATAAAACGAATTTAAATAGCAGCACATGCACACAGAAAACAATACAACCACAATTGCAATGCTTTTGATAGAATTCATTAGAAACGCACATGAGAATATGTGTGTGTGTACATGTATGTATGCAGAAATGCTTACAAAGCAAACACGTGTCAATATAAGCACACATTATCTTTAAAAACTGTGTTTCTTAACATATGCAATTTTTAAGAGTAGATCTTATTGTTCTATACAATTATGGTGAATTCTTAAAAAGACAGTTGCATTAAAATTGTGGGTTAAGAGTGGTTGTTAGTTAATATAGGTTTATATTGTTTGATATATAGCTATGTGACGGTAGCGGGGAGGTGGCGATAGCTATTAAATGAAAGAAACTTAATATATACATATATACCATTCAAAAAGCTACATACAAAAATAAAAAGGGATTTCGATATCGATTACTTGAAAACGGATAAGTTATCGATTATCGGAAACCAACTGATCAAGAATATATATACTTTATGGGGTCAGAGATTCTTCCTTCTGCCTGTTACATACATTTGCACAAATATATTATATCCTTTTTTACCCTGCCAATTTTTAATGGGTTCAGGGTATAAAAATTCCAATTGGAAACACACAATATTTGAGACTTAATATTCAGGCTACTCTACGTATATTCATTGACACAATAACGTCTGCTGCATAATTTTATAAAGATTGGTTAAGAAACACAGAGCCTATTAGAGAAAACGCGTGTCTATTCACGTAGCAGATAGAAAAATGTCTGTCTACATTCGCAAAGAAACATGCATATGCGTGTGGTGCTTTTCGACACTCTCCAAATAGAATACCCGAGATAAAAGAAGGCTTACATGAATATAATTAATTTATATCGATTCTTAGCAATTCCATGTACAAGTTTTCAAATATAGGATAAAGATCCTTATATATAGGGATAAGTTCTATGTTTGCGATGGATACTTGTAATTTTGTATTGGAATAAAAAATTTTTTGAAAGTCTTTAAGCCTTCCAATTTTTTCATCATATGCGGTTAAAGATTTCAATATATTTTAATAAGTACCACCGTTGACGTGAGCTGCCTTATGAATTTTTTTCTACGCATACAACTAAAAGTACACTTTATACACACTCAAGTGGCTTTTTATGCTAGCCTGAAGTAACTTCAATATATATCGTCCGATATATATGAAATATCCATGGCATAGAAATATGCAGAGAAATGAACAGGTATAATAAAATTGCAATATGCAAGGAGAAATACGCAAAAAAAAAACGGACAAACATCTTCTAACGATGAATCTATACTATATAATGTTGGCAATGCTTTCTTCAAATGCATACATTTGTACTTATAAATACATATTCACGCATGAACTCCCAAAGTCTATTGTTCTCTTAGAGAACGAAAGAGTTAAGATCCGAGCAAAATCATAATATGCCCATTTGTCTTAGCTTTTTGGTATATGAGAACTTAGATGGTAGAAGCTAGATACTATGTTAAAATTATTGTCTAAAAAGTTAAAAACAAATCAATCAAAAAATATACCTATAAAAAGTTTTTGGTACGAAAATTAATAACCTTGTAAAATTATATCATATGTTCGAAATTTTTCTGTACTGAATAGTGTTTTTGCCGAAAAATTCAATTTATAAATTACTATTTCAATAAATAATAATCTGATATGTTAGGATAACGACCGATTGACCATATTGAAGTATCTGATATTGATGGAATGGAGCTCATAAAACAGAGACACGAACACAGCTATACAGACGGCTGTGAATGATCAAAAATATGTAAACTTAAGGTTACTTTAAAGAGGTGCACTTATAATAAAACAAAAAAGTATGACATGATTTTGGTACAAAAATGTAACTATAATGATATTATCTAAGTGGAGAACATTCAGGGCATATACGTATACGATTTCGTTTCGCAGTATAAATGTTTTGAACTTAAACTGACTTTCAATTTACAGCATATATATATTTATTACAATTCAATATATTTAAATAATGTAGCGTATATTTAAAGGTCATAAATTCAAGGACGTTATCCAACGAAACAAAAAATCGTTCCATTGTCCAAAAGGTTATTTTGCAAATGAATTGTAAACTAGGAGGATCATTGTGGACTGTAAAAATTCCCTTTAAAAATGTAATGATCTGTGGAATTGACTCATATCATGATCCTTGTCAAAAGGGAAATTCTGTAGCTGGTATGTTAAATAATAATATTGATATAATTTAATTCACAATATCGTAAATATTATTGCAGCATTAGTAGCTTCGCTTAACTCATCTTATACACATTGGTTCAGTAAAGCTGTTATACAAACTAAAAAGGAAGAGCTTGTGAATGGACTTACCTCGTCTTTTGAAACTGCACTAGAGTGCTATAAGACACGAAATGGTTACCTCCCTGAGAATGTAATAATTTACAGGTATGAGTACTTTTTATTAAAAGTAAATGTATTAGGACTATAACAAAAGCTGTGTTGAAGTTGAACTCATTACTAATTTAATTAGACATTAGACCTCACCATTTAAAGTTTGGAAAGTAGTATAGTTATAATTAGTTTAACCGTTGTGCGCGAACTGAACTTTTTATACCCTGAACCCATTTAAAATGGGTAAAAAGGGTATAATGTATTTTCGCAAATGTATATAACAGGCAGAAGGAAGGATCTCCGTCCCCATAAGTATATATATTCTTGATCAGCATCAATAGCCGAGTCGATTTAGCCATGTCCGTCTGTCTATCCGTCTGTCGGTCTGTCCGTTTGTATGAACGCAAGGATCTCAAAACCTATAAGAGCTAGAGACTTTAAATTTTAGCTATAGGTCCTCCTAGTCCATGCGCAGATCGAGTTTGTTTCAGATAATCGATAACTTGTCCCGTTTCAAAGTAATCGATACAAATCGATTTCGAAATCCTTTTTTTTTTTTAGCAATTTTGTTAAATAATAAGAGCTAGAGTCACCAAACTTGACATGTAGCTTCTAGAATAGTATATATATATCAAGTATCTTTCATTTTATAGCTATCACCACCTCCCCGCTATTACCCCAAAGCTATAAATCATGTTAGTAAACCAACTTGTATTGCCTGTCTAATTAAGCCACAATTTAAATGCAATTGTCATTTTGAGAATACACGTGCAGCAGCAAGCGCAAACTCCAAGAATTTCTGTATTCATGTACATTGAATTGAATTCTATAAACAGCATTGCAATTGCGATTGTATTATTTTCTGTGCTGCTATTTTAATTCTTTTTTTCTCATTAAGACTTAATTATTGGTGTGGCTGTTGGGTAGAGGCGTCGGAAAGTAGCGCGGTCAGTAACGAGTTCGAACCCTACCGAGGAAACTTTTTTTTTGGCTGTTGCGTAGAGGCGGCAGCAAGTAATGCGGTCAGTTGCGAGTTCGAACCCAGCCAAGGGAACTTTTTTTATTTTTTAATTAATCTTTATTACTACTAAAGCAAACGAGCGCGTAGCGCAAGCTGAATTTGGCTTTGGAATAAGAGGGTTCAGGGTATCGCCTAGTCGGGAGCTCCCGATCAGAACCTCTTACTTTAGCATGTTAGCATTTTTTACTGCTAGTGAATAGAACTAGCTCTGATCTTAAGAAGTGAACTGTCTGAATAATGTTAACAAGTAAGAGGCCCTAGTCGAGAGCTCCCAACTAGAGGATCCCCTGAACCCTCATTTTTCATTAAACTTAATTCCGCGGTGGAGCGATCCATATGAATGTCACCACTTACAATAACAATTTATCAACAATTAATTCAAAAACACAATATTATATATACCAAACGACTCTTTTGTTTATGCTAAGCTCTGCATGCTTTAGAAAGGCTATATTTTTTTATAGTTCGCTTTAGAATCGAAATGCCAGTCATTTTTCTGCTGTTCTGCTTCGAAACAAACTACCGGACTATCTTATAACAGTCTGATAGCACATATTAGTAAAACAAATATACACTAATGGATAAACATAATAACACCAATCATTCTCATAGAATTGTACATATTCAAAATCGTGATAGTCAAAAAAACACAACAGAAAGATTTAATAGCAAATAACAATTTACGAGGGAACTTGTAGAGTCTAACTCTATTTGCGTGGTCAAAGAAAGCCTACTGCTACCTACCGTAATGCTTAATTTATATTTACAAACATATTATATACAAACATTTATATACAAAACAAACAAAGAAACATCATATACTTTCAAGTTGTGTTTTTAGATGGGGTATATTTCAGTCTGACTCTAGTTCAATTGAAAATACATTTATAGCATATCGTGAGACGAAGCTAAAAAATAGGAAAGTTGAGCTAGTGCGTATACGCCAGGGTGATTCCAAGAGTCTTACTGAACTATCTAGAGACAATGAATTACACAGCAAGTGGCCTGTGTTAATGAGTGCTAGGGGTAGTGCCAGAAAGAAATAAAGTGAATAACCATAAACTACTGCTCATGCAAATCAGAAAAAACCGACCAGCCCAGACTGGGCAACTTATTAATTTACGACTCCGGTACTCGAGAAATGCTCGCTAGTGTTAGTGGGGCGTATCAATGGGATCAACTTTACGTGTGACGTGGTCCTGGATTATTGGTGCCGCCGATATTTCAGGTTTCGTTGAATGAAAAAAAAGTAAGCAATGGCTTGGTAGAGGGGAAAGAAAATTTCCTTATTGTGATAAATACAAAATTGGTGTGAATTTTTATGTTTTGAATCTAGAGTCGCTTTTGTGTTATTAGCGGACTCGTCTACCTTCGGACTCTTCAAAAGAGGTGTGCCTCCATCTGCAAACAATATATTAAACTCACCTTTATAATTCTAAAAGTATTATAAATGTGTTGTTTTAAATCTTTGTCGTTCGCAAATGCAATCGTTGTTATGCCCTGAACCCATTAAAAATTTATAAAAAAAGGGTATAATGTATTTGTGAAAAAGTATGTAACAGGCAGAAGGAAGCTGTGGCCCCATAAAGTATATATATTCTTGATCAGTATCAATAGCCGAATCGATCTAGCGATGTCGTTCCGTATGTACGCCAGAATCGCAGAATCTATAAGAGGCAGAGACTTGAAATTTGTTACGTAGTGCCCGTGTAGTACTAGATTGTTTCCGATAATCTTTTATTTTATAGCTATCGTCACCAACCGGCGAACACCACATGGCTATATTTCTATGGTATTGGTATTGCCCACCAATTAAATGCAACTATCTTTTGAGGAATACTCGAATATTCTATTGTACAATAAGATCTACTGTATAATTTTTCATCGGTAAAGAAACACAGAAGTTATTAAAGAAAACGTGTTTTAGCTTGCCACGTGTTTGTGGCAGCTAGCGACAATTTTATGAATTTCTGTATACAAGTAAACACACACATTCATTTATTGAATTCTGTCAACAGCATTGCAATTGCGATTGTATTGCATTCTGTGCTGTGTGTATGTGCTGCTATTTTAATTTTCATCAAATAAGTGTGGTTTTTATAGCTGTTGAGTAGAGACGGTGACAAGTAGGGAGGAAATATTTTTTTATTAATTTTATTTTGATTACTTCAGTGTATTTCTTGACGGGAACTCCCGACAAGAGCCTTTTACTTGTTTTTTTTTTAACCCTGAACCCATTGAAAATGGGTAAAAAGGGTATAATGTTTTTGTGCAAATGTAACAGGCAGAAGGAAGCATCTCTAACCCAATAAAGTATATATAGTCCTGATCAGCATCCATAACCGAGTCGATTTAGCCATGTCCGTCTGTCTGTCCGTCCGTATGTATAAACGCAAGGATCTCAGAACCTATAGAAGTTCCTACTGTCGGCGCAAATCGAGTTTGCTTCCGATATTCGATAACTTGCCCCGTTTCCAATTAATCGATAAAAATCGATATCGAAATCCTGTTTTTTGGGCAGTTTTGTTAAATAATATGAGCTAGAGTCACCAAACTTGACATGTAGCTTCTAGAACAGTATATATTTATAAAGTATCTTTTAATTTATACCTATCGCCACCTCCCCGCTACCACCACAAAACTATAAATCAAGATAATAATCCAACTTGTATTGCCCACCAATTTAATCCATAATTTACATGCAATTGATTTTTTAAGAATACACAAATATTCTATGGCACAATAAGATGCACTGTCGAAAATTGCATTAAGATCGGTTAAGAATCACAAAAGTTATGTGGTTTGGTTGCGCGCGTGTTAGCAGCAGCTAGCGTAAATTGCAAGAATTTCTGTATACATGTACACGCACACATTCCTGCGAATCTTCTTTGAGTTCTATCAACAGCATTGCAATTGCGATTGTATTATTTTCTGTGCTGCAGTTTTAATTCGATTTTTTCTCACTGAGACTCAATTCTTGGTGTGGCTGTTGAGTAGGGATGGTGGCAAGAAGTGTGGTCTGTCGCGTGTTCGAGTCCTATAAAAAATGGTTAAAAGCTACTACGTAGCAGTAAATCAAATACATTTGAACTACACACCAACTTAAGCTACATTTAAAAATCAATTGTACTTTTAAGAATATAGAAATATTCTATAGCACAATAAGCTCTACTGAAAATTTCATAAGGATCAGTTAAGAAACACAATGAAAACGGGTTTTGGATGGCCTCGTGTTTGCGGTAGCTAGGGAAAATTGCAAGAATTTCTATATACATGTACACACACACATTCATACGCGTCTTTATTGAATTCTATCATCAGCATTGTAATTTCGGTTGTTTTGTTTTCTATGTTGCTATTTTAATCCGTTTTTTTCTCATTAAGACTGAATTCTTGGTGTGACTGGTGAGTAGAGGCGGCTGCAAGTAGTGCGGTCACGAGTTTGAGACGAGGAAACATTTTTTTTAATGTATTTTTTTACTGCTGAAGTAAACGAGCGCGAGCTGAATTTGGTGTTGGTAGAAGAGGGTTCAGGATATTCCCTAGTCGGGAGCTCCCGAATAGAGCCTCTTACTTGTTTTTAAATCAGTTTGATTACTGCTACAGCAATCTAATCTTTGCAGGAGCTGCATTGTTGGTAGAAGAAGGCTCGGGTATCCCCTAGTCGTAAACTCCCGACTTGAGCCTCTTACTTGTTTAATTTAGATGGCTACATAGGTAATTTTTTGGATTACGTCACATCCAACTTAAAACTTTGCTTGCCTTCTTGAGACCATTAGAATGACATCTTCATCTCAGCCATCTGCAGTTATTATAGCGTGTATTGTTTTCGTTTAATTCCTTGAACTTGCAATATATGGGAAGGATGGAATATGGAGTCTATGAATTAAATGTGCGTTTTTCTACTTTCGATAACAGCTCCTTGTGTTTTGCCCCGTGAGCTTCCTTTAAGTTAATCCATTCAAGGAATGTCAGAAAACATATCTTGTCCATGTCAAAGTAGTTTGTGTACAGTTACCTATAGTAGGTACCATTAATAAATAAATAATTTTATTTTGTATCTTTGCTTATCCTAAAGTGTTGTATATCTTAAAAAATCGAATGAGAACATGAACTGTTTCGGCTTCAGCTAACCCACAAAAGCAATTGAGGAGACCGATAAGAGCGGATATTGTAAGACAGCGCTCATGCGAGAGTGCCGACGAGTTTGTATTTATGCTTAGATTGGCCAAAGGGAGTAATGTCTTATTACTCAATAGCTCAGCCGTTAACATGGTTGAGTTAATTTGAATTAGTGGCTCTTTTAGACTTTTAGACCTGTTACTTTAAGTGATCTTACTTTGTTTCTGTTTGTAATCTTGTTAAGCTTTTAAACATGCTAGCTTAGTAAAGATATATACCAAAAAATATTCAAAAGAAATTTCCCATTGTATTTTTTTTTTTTTTATTTCTAAAATCTGTTTTTTTAAAATTTGTTTGGCAGCATTTTTTATCAGCTCTCAAAAATCGCATTACCTGGAAGATAAATCGTTTATGCAAACTTAAACCTTTTATATATAATTCTTCATTTTGTATTTACATAATTGGATACTTTATACGGGAATTCTACCATAATATAATTTTTCTGGCTGTGTTTGAATGAGACCTAGCCCACCAGTCAACAAATAAACGATCACAAAGCAATCAGAAATTATATTTGTTAAAAATACGATTTACTATTGGTTGTTAAAATTTAACAATTAATCATAGCCGCTATTCTAAAGTAGTTCTGATTTCATAAGCCTTATTGCCAATGAAAAATATCTAAGCAATAAAATAATTATACAGAATTTATCATTTTTTAAACGATTCCAATATAATACACACTTTTGCTATTCCATGCTGTTTTTCATCTGATGTCAAAAAATAGTAAAAAGATACTCTAGTGCGTTACCTTCTGTATCAATATTATATCACCCTTTCTCACTAGATTTCAATGAATTTCCTAAGTTGTGCCCCGTTTTGGTCACTCCTTCCTTGAGTAACGCTCGGAATCTTTTTTCCAGTACACATGTAATTGACTGTAGATTTTTTTTTTGTTTGTTTATTGTATTGAACCAAAAATAGCATACATTTTTATTACAAAATAGTTGGCTCGCGGACAAACGTCAAAGGCGGCTTTTTTGAATAAGGCTGCATCGTCACGTAGGTAATAGGGGGACACTGGGGCGTCTCCTATGTCGTGGTTGGAGGAGGTCCTTGAACGATCTTCTCTTGAGCCTCCTGACTACACGCCTCCCAGCGAGGTCCTTGCTACCCGGTTGCAGTGTCGCTGCAAGCGTTCGTTGTACCGGTTGGCGAATGCTCCGACTTGGCTGTCTATGGCCTCCATTTTGAGGTCTCTGTGCAAGGTAGAATTTCTGACGTACCAGTCAGCACCGGCGCAAGGCCAAGTTTTAGAGTGTTTGAATCCGTCTTCGATTTGTCCAAGATGCAATGCCCCAAACCTGAACACCGTATCTCCAAGTTGCTGCCACCACGACGTTGTAAACTGCCCGTTTGCAGCGAAAGAGGCAGGAGGCTGATCAGCCGATATGACTCAGGGTCATATTCCGGCTTTCCCGACTTATTGATCATATGGATCCCCGCTAACTTCCACTGGGCAGGGAAGTGTTGCATCCTTAATATGGCGTTGAAGATCAACGTTATAAAAAGAAGCGCGCGTATTGGTAGGGCCGTTAGAGTGATGTGGCATATTCCATCATGGCCCTGTGCTTTAGCCCTGGGAAGGACTTTGACGACATTGACCACCTCCTCCACGCGGATGGGGCCGATAGGTGGTGACATCTGTAGCGGTGTCTCCAACGCTCGGGTAGTTTCATCGAGCTCTTCTGGGGAGGCCAGATCGAAAGGTGTAAACCGTTCCTCCAGGTGGCTGGCGAAGGTATCAGCTTGCTCTTCGTCTGTAACTGGTGGGGAAGTGGCTTCGGCTGCTGCTGCGCAAATCTTTGTGTTGAGCAGCTCAATGGCGTCCTCGACATTCTGTCCAGTGCAGATTTCGGTGTTGAGGTGAATACTTTCACTCATCTGTCTCTGGAAAACATCGAGATCAGTGCGTGCGTTGATCAGCCTCGGTATTGCTATCAGGGCCAAGTGGTCGCTGGGGAGATCCCAATCGTCAGCGATCGATCCCCTTGTAGATGGCGAAGTCTATACAAGACGGAGTGCCTCTGCTGCTGTACGGGAATCTTGTGGAAGAACCTGTGGCCAGTACCTTCGCTTGACGATGCGCTAGGCCGCTAGCTAGTTGACGGCCGCGCGTATTGCAGCTATTTGCGCCCCACAGCCAGTGATGTGCATTCCAGTCGCCTCCCACCAGATATCTGCTTCCAGCCGAGTTGAGTATGACGTTGAAGTCATCAGTCGACGTCTGCTCATTTGGTCTGCAATAGACTGCTCCAAAGTCCACGTTAGCAGCATCAGTGGAGACTTTCACAGTCGAGTATTGGTAAACACGATTAGTAATACTCAATTGCGGGAAATGAAACAAATTACTCCGGACGAGGACAGCGCAGCCACCGCTAGCTGAGCGATTTTGAGTCCAGTGTACAGGGTATGCCTCGAAGCCAAAGATTTTAGGGAAAGTTGGACCGTTGGTTCTAGTTTCTGACAGCAGAATTATTCCGATTGCGTATTTTTGTACTAGGGCCTCCAGCTCTAGTACTTTACCTGAAATGCCATTGGCATTCCAGATTAGCACCTTCAGTGGTGTGTTCATTTGGATAGTAACGCGGCTAAAAGGGTAAGGATTTGCTGTTGCATACCCAAAACTTGCTGTTGCATTTCTGCCATCCTCGCGATAGCTTGGCTCATGTCCTTGATGGCAGAGGAAAGTCCTTCTCCGTTTCTAGATATCTGATGTTGCTGTTGTTGCGCAGTCAGCCTCTCCTGTTGCTGTTCCCTCAGCAATCTATGTAGCCTAGCTTGCGCTGGTCCTTCTCGCTGGCTAGCGCTGGGGAGGTTGTTCTCTTTGCTGAATGCAGCTAGTCCTCTTCTGGTGGCAGCGGCGTATGAAAGCCCTTCTACTTGTTCAGTGGGTGCTGTACGGGGGAAGACAACAGGTCCATGAACTTTATTGCTGCGGCTTCAGTCCGCTTGAGTCGGTGGGAGATTTTTTATTTTGGCGGGCTTTGGGGCTCCCGCACGCTTTGTATATTCGGTGAACCACTCGCACCCATTTAGTTGGCAGGGTGGTTACCACCGCAGTGGGCGCATGTTGAACTGAGTCGGGCTTTGTGCAATCAGCAGAGCGATGATTGAACCCGTATCTAACCCATTTGTGTTGTTTTCTTCAGTGTGTGGACGTGTGCCCGTATTCCTGACATCTATGGCATTGCACCACGTCCTGATTTCTTCGAGCAGTCTGAACCTTGACCACCTGCTTGCACAGGTTCCTGGTAGTAAGAACCTCCTTGCTGTTGGCCGCCGGCTGCAAGGTAATGAAGTGGATATTCATGGGCTCCTTGGTAGCTTTGCTGCTCGGATTGTGCACGTGGAGAACGGTATGGCCCTGGCTTCGCAGGTTGTCGATGAGCTCTCGGTTGAGTGTGGAGTGGTGGAGGCCTTTGATTACTATGCGGTAGGGCTTCTCCTCCTAGTATGAGTAGAACTCAATTTTATGTTCTTCCAATATCTGTATGGTGGCCCTGTATGTGGGAGTCGCATACTCCTACATAGGTTGGATTCGATGGCAAGGTTATCCGCTACTTCGGATAATATGAACCACACATCGTTGATGTCGTTGATGCGGTTTAGGACGATGGAGGGTGGCTTTTTTCCTGCAGTGGAGGCATTGTTTATTTCGGGCACGGAGGAGCTGGTGCTGGCATGGGCGACAGCGTTGAGCTGGCTGGTTCTCTTCTTGGACTGGGTTTAACTGCTCGGCCTCAGATTCGTCAGTATCCATGTCTTCGTTGTTATCGGTGGTATCGTGGTGCCAAGAGAGCAAGGGAGCATGTATGCCAACTGGGCTGGTGTCAATTTTGTTCTGTTTTCGCCGCGCCGCTGGTGGAGACCTGCTGTCTAAGACTTTGCGCTTATCATTTATTTTTCTCGCCTGTGCTTGAATCATTCAAGCCGCGGCTGCGGCGTGCGAATTGTGTTTGACGATATTTATTATATGCACTAGGTCGTCAACGTCTATTTGCACTAGCACCAGCATGTGGGCTGCTGCCGGGGTCTTCGGATTCCATTAAGGGGTAGGAAGGTGAAACTGAAGTACTTCTTCCAGACATCAGCGCGGAGTATTTATTAGCAGCTGTTGCTAAGCGGCTGTTAAGCATTGAGGTGCTTGGTGATTTTGTTTCGATTCACCTAAAACTAATTGCTTTATCAGCAATTAGTTTTGTTTTAATTTTTTGTTGTTGTCGTTTTTATGCAATTTTTGGTGCTTTTTGTAATAGCCGCTTTGGCCGTTTGGGCGCGCACTCGAGTTTTGGGTTTTAATTGTTTTCCGCGAGCACGTCCGTTCACCTTAAACACTAAAAAGTGACTTAAAAAATTCTGAAAAAAAAATTAATAAGAAAGATGGTCAAGTCGCCGGGGGTTTCGACTAGGGCATACCCTGAAACCTCTTTTATCAAAACTAAATGTAGCTCACGCTACGAGCACGTTTGCTTTAGCAGTAATACAAAATCAATTGAACTCGAGCCCGTATCGCTACTTGCCATACCAACAATTCACAACAATTCAAACGAAAAATGGAGCAGATTTTATCGGATGCTATGTAGTACCATTGTAGTTAACAATGAACATCGGCCATAGCTCAGTTGTGCTTAAAAATGACGCAAGGTCATAGAGCTTTGCCTGGTTTTCAAGGCTTTCACATTACTTATAAAATTTGTCCCCATTTCGTGGCCTGATTCTGGCTTCGGCATAACTTTATCTCTCCGTTTAAACCCATTGATGCTTGCTATGGTCCTATGGTCTTATGGACCAGCTCCCAATCAGAATCACTTTCAGAAGCTATTTTGTTTCTTTTTTTCGCAAATTAAATACAGATTTTCTAGGGAGCCAACCTCAGTACACAACATGCATTCATATCTGAATACAAATTTGGGATAGGTCATGATAATCGCTGGAAAACTAATAAAATTTAGTTTTTTGCCAGCGAAAGCCAGATCAGTGATTAACAAACATATTCAAATATGCTGTAATGTATGTATATTCACACACTCATCTTAGTGTTTATGTTGTCTTTGCTAATACTACATGCTAAGACTATCTACTTGCTGAATAGTTTAGAATAGATGACTTTATAAGAGGAAGAGAAGATTCCAAGCAAAATACTCTATAATGCTAGTTATGATCATCACAGCGGACCCCGAACGGTTCATTTATAGAGTAGTTAGTTGAACAAAATTGAACTTTTGTAATTAAGCCAGTAGAGACAAAAAAAAAGAATATGACGGTAACCGCACAAGAAAATCTTAGTTTAAACCACAAAGGGCAAACAACAAGAATTGTTTTTATATAGATTAAATTCTGTCTTGATGAATAGAATATTGTGGCGACCAGTTACATGAGGCATACTCTAAAATAGATTGCAAAAGAAAAGTTCAACGGGTCTTTATCCTTGAAATCAAAAATAATTCTACACTTATTGATCACGGTCGTAACATGAGAGTCGAATAAAAGTTTATAATCAACGATCATTAATTTTATTGGTGATACTGTTCACACGCTCAAGCGGTAAGCTATCAAGGGTGTAAGAAACCATTTTGCTTCTATAGAAAGTTATAACCTTTCATTTATAACAGTTTAGATTTAACAGGTTTACTTGTCACCGAGACTGAAAAGCATCAATGATGGCTTGTTAAAGATTACATTATGCCATTTCTTTAGATGCAAGGCAAAACTTTACATCATCAGCACACATTAGTACTAAAGAGTGAGATGCGATTTGTCCTCGGTAATTATACCTAGAGGACAAGTCGGTAGTTTGAAAAAAGTTTGCGACAGATCGGCAATGGCTCGATCACTATTCGCAAAATGTTTATTGTTAGTTATAATCGCGTTTCCTGAGGCTCTTTTGGTATTAGTTTACATGCTCGTTCACTCCCATACTATCCGATTTATTAAAATCATTCTTCAATACGTTTCCTCAATAATTTTGGATAACCACATCTTGGTTGTTCTTGTTGACTTTGACCTTGCCAACGTTGTTTGGTGGTCCTTAACTTTTTGTTACCAGATCATCGAGCCCAGAACACCTGTTGAGCTGTGTCACACGCTGCCACCCATCCAAGCGGTCGTAGTTTAAGTTTGTCAAGTCTGGCTCGATGATGGTTGTTGAGGGATCCCCAAGCAGTAGATGAGCAGGCGTCGGGACATCTAGATCTGCTGGGTTCTCTAAAAGAGAGAGTAATGGGCGTGAATTAACAATAACTGTGATTTGACGGAGCTCGTCAAAGGTAACTAATCAACGGCCGACAGAGCGATAGAAATGGTGTTTGGCCAATTTCACTGTCCACCAACTGCTTCCATGTGGGGATCGCTAAGCAAGAGACGTTTCAAATCAACCAGCTCATTCTTCGCTCCAACGCAGTTTGTTGCGTTGTCGGACCAAATCTGACTGGGTTTGGCACGGGTGGCGATGAATCGCTTTAGGGCACTCAAAAATGTAGCAGTCGATAGGTCCTAGCTCTAGGTGCATTGCCTTGCTGGTGAAGCAAATAAAGACGCTAACGTAGCACTTGATGGGCGGCCTCGTACGAGATTCCGTCTTATAGCGCTCGAACGGCTTGAACGAACGCTCGAAGACTTGCCATCACAGGCTCGACGAGACTTGGCCTCGCTCTAAGCACCTCACACATCTACTGACTGCTTTAGAGACTTCTCACTCCACCAATCGGCCAATATTGAAGTCGAATTTTAGATTTCTCTCATGAAACTGACGGATGAGAGCTAAGGTGATTGCATGACGCCGAGCCACCAGCACGGGGGAGGTGACCTTCGTGCAGGGGATGCGATTGAGCTGAATTTTTTTCACATTTCCATGAGAGGGAATCTCCTTGGTGTCATTCCACAAGTTCGCTCTCTGTACAGCCCGAAGAAGAATCCGAATGCCGTGATGAATGTCTGCAACAGTCAGTCCATGATGCCTTATACGCTTCATGAACTTGTACACATAGCCGAATGTGCGCCGCATGGAGCCAGATAAGTTTGTGTGCTTGCATTCAAAAGCTAAAACCGAATGTGGAGACTTAAGGATCAGTACTCTTTTCCTCAATTCAATGGTTGGAGTTTCAGGCAGACAGGACGCCGGCCATCTAGTAGATACGATGGGCCACGAAACCAGAGTTCCGATTGGGCTACGACGTTGGTAACTGTGAAAGGTAAAATGTTAGCTTGATTTCTATCCATCGAAACATATCGCCACTCCATACTGGCGCTGAGTTCTTGTATGGCAGCCACACGATTTACCAGGAAAACATTAAATTTAAAGGGCTCATCTTTTATCCAGGATAGGACTACGGACGAATCGCACCAGCTACAAAACTGGCTGACAAAGATGCCTGTGCGCTTGACTTCATGCATCAGATTAGCCAACAGCTTCGCTCCACATAATTCCAGTTTGGGGACGGTCAATGTTTTCAACGGCGCTACTCGAAACTTGGAGCAAAGTATGCGACTTGTGGCTAGAGAACTTCTGGCCACCACGTAGATGCAGGCTCCATAGGCCTCAACACTGGCATCGCAAAATCCATGTATTTCAACATCAGCTCCTTAGAAGAGCACCGCTCTTCAAGTTCTCTATCTTCATCAGCTATTCCATCTAGGACATTTTTCTGACTGGAACACCACAATTGAAGCTTGAAGTTACCACGAGACAATATGCCGGTGACTAACGAATTTTCTCTCTGGCTTCAGCAATTGAGTTAGCTCCAGACATGAAATCGTCAACATAGAACTCCTGCTTGATGGCATTCGATCCAATCGGAAATGCATCACGCTCATCAAAGGCCAACTGGTGCATTGCGCGCACGGACTGAAATTATGCTGACTTTGTCCCGTATGTCACTGTATCCAATTTAAAGATTTCGATGTCCATCTGAGGCGAGTCCCTCCACAGCATGCACTGGATGTAATTATCAGGCGAAGTCACTCGGACACAGCGATACATTTTGCAAATGTCAGCTGTTAGAGCAACAGGATATGTGCGGAAAGGAATCAGAATGTGAAACAACTTAGGTTGAATGATGGGTCCCGCCATCAGTACATCATTAAGAGAATGTCCAGAATCAGTTGTCGATGAGCCATCAAACACAACACGCAACTTGGTTGTGGTGCTGTCTTCCTTCAAGACTTAATGATGGACGAAGTTTTCACAACATCCACTCAACTCCGGACTAACTCGCGACATGTTATTCAGATCCATAAACTCTTTGGTAAATGCCGAGTACTGCTCCTTCAGAGGCGAATTCTGACCAATTTTCGCTTAAGACTGAGAAATCGACGATAAGCCTGGCCATAAGACTCTCCTAAAAGGTCTATACTCCGCTTCAGAGGCAACCGCACTGAATACTCGCCGGATGGTAAGCGGGAGAAGTTTTTGGCTAGGTGCTGCTTACATTTCAACTCTTCCTTGCTGGCCTTTACCACAGGCTCTTCCAAGTTCTCAACTTCCCAAAAACTTCGAACCAAATTATCCAGACGAACGTCCAACTGACCAGCATCGCTATCAGGAGTGAGGCTAGCAGCCAAAAAGGAGGTACTGCCTCTCTCTAGACCCCCGGTCGCGACCCAGCCAAGGCGAGTCTTCCGCTGTGATTTGTTGAACGAAGGATCAGCCAATCTTATGTTCGAGGGGATTTTCCAATCCGAAATATCGATGTTGAAGCTAGGCTGACTGTTGGTAATCGTTTGAGCCACAAGAGCATCAAAGGTGGCTGAATAATCTGAGGATGGTGAATTCACATGAATCCTAATAGCTGACCCTTCAGTAGAGACGCTTGTGTCTCCGAAACCCGTGACAACTGTCGACGACCTGGTTTTTCTTAACTGAATTGGACAGCAAGAGAGGTAGTGGAGTGAGAGTGTGTCGAAGTGGCGGCGCTCAAATCAGACGATGTATGTGATGGTGTCGACGCTTCAGCTTCTGGTGAAGTAGTAAAATGCAGCAGGGTATGATGCTTTCCTCCACAAGTACGGCAATGACTACTACTGCAAGACCGAGTTTGATGTCCTTTAGGCATTTATAACAAAGGGCCAGTTTCCTAACTTCTCATGCCGAAAATTTACTAAATGTGTAGATCCCGTGACCAGATGCATCACAAAAACTGCAACCATTTTGGTTAGTCTTGGCCACAAACACTCTTTTAATGGGGTTAGTATTATAGTTGAATTTGCCTACCTGAGTGTTGGTTATATGGGATGACATGGCATGTTGCACGCTCTCCAACCTTTGACAACGCCTTTCCAGGAATATGAAGAACTCATTGGCTGTCGGGATTTTGAAAATGCCTGCGGCCTCATCCTATTTGGTCTGAGTCTGGATTTTCAAATTATGAAGCAGCGTGTGCAATATTTCGCATCCTGAAATTTGCTCCAAACATGCCAAAGTCTGCAACGCACGCATATGCGAATTGACCTTGTCCGAGAACTCACGCAGTTTTGATGCCGACTCCGAATCTACCCTCTTGAGCCCAAGAATCTCATTGATGTGTGCCTGGAAAACAAGACGTTTATTACTAAATCTTTTATTTAGAATATCCAGAGCCACACGATAATTAGCGCCGTTAAACTCCAACGATCGAACAGAACCCAACGCAAGGCCAGACAAACATGAGCGGAGATGCTGCAGCTTTTCCATATTCGACAGCTCGGTATCCTTGTCGACGACTGACTCAAACAACGCGATGAAATGCGAATATTCGGTATAGCCACCGGAAAACGTTGGTAATTTGAGCTCAGGCAAGCGCGTTCTGTTGGCCACGATCACGGTTGGGTTTAACGAATCCACAGAACGAACGAAGGTTGAATGGGACGGAGCGTTAGATTGATGTCGCTGAATATTTACGCGAACGCACGCTTCAACCATGGCTATCACCTCATCGACATCATCGCGTAATTTGCTCCCAATTTGATCGAAGTTCAACTCCTCTAACGAGTTACGCGCGGCATTAAAGGCAGATTTTGTTTGTTCAATTAGCAATAGGCGCACTTCTAAGTCGACGGCACAGGAGGTGTTAATTTTCTCCTCAGATAACTCTATTTAAATACCCTTGGCTCGCTCGAACAATGCAGCTTACTTGTGTTCTCGCCTTGCATCATTTATATTTCACAAGCTCTCAATCAGAACACAAAAACTGACTTTCTGAAGAATGGTAATCACACAAAACGCGACAAATTGTGCAGTTGCTTATGTGCAAGCTTATGTATATAAGCTGAGCCGGCGAATGACTGCACAAAAGGGAGAGCGCGAAAGTCAACTAGCGGCGTCTATGTATGTATATGCGAAATTTGTGAACTATAAATTTTAAGAGTTACGCAATGTCATGTATAACAAGTCACAATAATTTGGTTGCACTTGAATAATTGCAGTTTTAATTTGGCAATAAATTTGATTTTCTCAAATGCACTGCATTGTTAAATCTCGGTGGTGCCTCCAAAGGTTGAGTTACTAATGTTTTTTAGAAACTGTTTTGACACTTTAGCCAAGAAATCAAGTCAATTTTGGCTTTTCACAACAACATGATACATATATGTTTATTTTTCAAATTTAAATAATTTACAAAGTTATTTGGCTGTGGCTTAGAAAAATTACTTCGCTTCGCCTAATTCGACGACTCAAGAACAAGTGAAAAGATAAAAGAGAATATGCAATTGATAGCAGCTGCGACGAGTGCAAGAGAGGCTTGCCAACCTTGTTTACAACGAACAGCTGTTGCACTAAACAAAGATTACAACCTCTTATGTTTACATGAATGTTGCTTATTTTAATACGATGCCACTGCTGCAGAATCCAACAAACATCAATTCGACTCTCTTGCTACATTCGTGGTCAAAAAGGCCAGGACGCTTCTAGGTTTCATCAAGTGATGGTCTAAAGAGTTTGACGATCCGTACACAACGAACACTGTTTTTTATAACCTTTCAGGGTAATGTTATTTTGTCTTAAATGCGTAACGGTTCGACCCCATTAATTATATATAGCCATGTCCGTCTGTTCGTCCGTACGACTGTCCGTCTATTCGTTTGTCTGTTTCTATACGTACTAGTCTCTCAGTTTTATAGCTATCGTCTCAAAACTTTGCAGTGGTTCGTCAATCTGTTGCTGTCAGTACACGGCCGAATTGGGGCACTTTATCATATAACTGCCATAGGAACGATCGGTCAAAAAGATATTATGATCCACTTTGGCGTTTATTAGCTTCAATATACTCTTCATAAAGATATTAAATATTATTCACATCGGACTATTATATCATATAGCTGCTATAGAAAAGGCCGGTCGAATAGTAAGATCTTATGTGGCAAAATATTTTCTTTTCCGAGATATTTTAACAAACTGAGCATTTACTAGCATTACTATGTTCACATATCTGCAAAACTGTAAGACAATTCTATACAGGAGAATTAAGCTCGCAACTAAGTCTTGGAAACAAAGTTTGTCTCTACAAGGCGATTTTTTAATCAGTATGAACATACGCTATGCAGCTATGGAGAACGGCAAGCAATTCCAACATAGAAATCCTGCAAGTGTACTAGTCTTGACCCTAAGAACTATTACAGGTGGACACACGACGTTTGAAAAGATTATACGTGCTGAATAATTAACATAACTTCATAATTTAAGGAAAATAAACAACCTTTAACGTAATATATATTATTTGAACTCTTTGGAGCTCAACAATCCTGTTTAGTTTCATTATATCTTTATTTTCTAAGCCATTTGTTTATTGTCCTAAGACAACATACGTTTTTGTACCTTGCGACTTCAAAAACACTTTTCTCATCTAGACTGATTGCCAGGCCCTGAATAGTATACACATTTTTTTTTTTTTTTTGAGTGTCGGATGCGTGCATGGAGTGTTATGCCGCACTTCGCTAAGAAGGTATAAAAATAGTCCCTATACATTTGCTAATGTAAGCTGAATGGGTATCGAACCATATACAATGTGAGAATAAGGGGGTGTAAGGGAATATGTTTGGCTTGGCGTGTATGTGTGCGTATATCTATGGGTTTGGGTTGCCGTACGACTGCCTACTTTGCTTCTGATCGTGCTTTTAGATGTTTGCGGCAAGCGCAGGGGGCGTCATAATCTGTAGTAAGTGAAACACTAATCAATCAGAAGACCCGATACTGAGCCAATAAGCTGACCACGATTTTCCAGCTATCTCTGCTACTAACGAACGGGATTTCTAAAATGTAAGTTATCGCCGAACATCTTAGCGAGTGATTGGTTAATGTATGTAAGTTATTGATTACTTACGTTAACTACTACCCCTTTAGAATCAGCACCGTCCTTGGTTATGCCCAGATCATTGAGCACCGTACAGCAAATTTACCAGGGAAATTATACCGGCCACCACAGCGCATATTGCCAGACAAACAGTCGGCGCCATCACTGCCCTCGATGTAACGTAGGTTTTCTCCACTTATCTTGAGTAGAAATAGCAGGCTCAAAAGTGTCTGACGATGTATGATGTCGAATTTCCGCGATGCAGCTGAGCTGGGACATTTTTTAGGGGCACCGTTGGGAGTTGCATCGTTCTACGAATCCAGCATGTAGTTATTGGGAGCATGTGTCGCCTCCCTTTAGAACGCGATGTTATTAGATCCGTTTCATGAGCTGACCGTGACAATTTTTTAATCGCACTCCGCCACGATTTTTTCTGGTATTTGTAAGATGTCGCCGGCGTATGCGACTGGTAAAACATACACACATACTTAAGCTAAGGATATTTAATCATTAAGTGGATTATACTACATTCATTAAATGGGTTACACTAAATGTGAAATTCTTATCTAGTATTTCTTTTAAATCACCGTCGTCAAATTATTTTGGGATTTACTACAATTATATTGGCCAATGTGACCGCTACGATTAGATCCTCTAGCTGCAGTTTCTATTCTATTCTATTTAATGCCAAAAGTTTTTCATGTAAATGCGATGTATTGATTTTCTCTTTTTTCTTGTCTTATAAAGTTTCGTTTACAGTGTTGATTAGAGCGTTTATCTGTTCTATCTATTTGTCTATGGTTTTCCCTAATTAGTGCAGCAGTTTTGCTTCACCTAAGGTTGTCATATGGACCACCCTCCGTTTTATGAGAACAGTTGTTCCCAAATCAGCTTCTATCTTTTCTTCTACGCATAAAGGGGTGAATTTATTTCCAAGCCATTTATCGGTTTTTACCAACACCTTTTCTCCAACCTTGAATACTCGGTTCTGTCTGGACGGGTTGTTCTTATCCAACTGCAATTGTTGCGCTTTGTAGATTCATTTTATTATGTCATCTAGTAGCTCGTGTGGGTGCTGAGTGTATTACTTTAACAGGCTTTCTGCCCACGTCCGAGTGGTACGAACGGCTGTATTCTATTGTGGCCTGCAGAATGATCTCGACGGTGTCTTTGATCTCTCTTTGCATTGATAAGCACCTGCCCATGTCAGCTAAAGTGCTGTGCAAACGCTCGACATGGCCATTTGACGTGCCATGTAGAGGTGATGCGTTAACTATTTTATATTGTACGAGCTTTTTAACATCGACTTAATTGTATCGCAACTAAAAGCTGTTTCGTTGTCGCAGTAAATTTTGTTGGTTTTAGAAAAGGCGTTGATTACCTGCAAAAGTGGCCTTTTTATGTCTGAGATGGTTTGTGATGCTATTGCAAATTTTGAAAATTTATCAAGGGCAGTGAGGAAGTATTTCCCGACAGTCGAGTAGATGTCAATGTGAATAATTTTCCCCGCTTATGATGGGATTGGGATAGCGCCGAGCTCTTTTATTTTGGGATTGTCTTATTTGGCCATCTTTATGAAAATATCGGACACCCTTGTTTTGCAGTACCAAAACTTGCCGATACTTTATCGGAGTACATCGCAATGGTTTTTTTTGATTGAGCAGCTTCTGGAAATATATGAAATATATGTACGGTGTCCTGGATGGACGAATGATACAATTTTTCAACAAATCTTTTACTTCTTTGTTGACAAAATCTGCCGCACCAATGGGAAACGGATATAATTTTGAATATACCGGTTCATCGTCTTCGGTCCGGGTTGTTCCGACGACAGACGTATTAAAGGGCACCAGATCGTTAGGAACTGCGAATGCCTTAATACGCGAAATCTAAATTCTTAAAACTCGTCGCTCACAATCGGAGGAACTTCTATTTCGTCGATTTTGTAAAATTATCGTTTTGACACTGTGGTACTGGCTCCGTTCCGATCTGCCACTGAAGTTTATTTCTCCGCTTTTTAATTCGATAGCGGCACTTGCCTTCATAAGAAGGTAAACTCCAATTATGCCATCGAAGGTAGAAAGGCTTGGGAGTAAAAAGAATGGGCTCTTAACCCCGAACATGGTTAGCATACACTGACGAAAGATACTGTCGACACCGTGGATTGCCTTCACGACGAATAGATTCTCGACGGGGCTTGCGATTTTCAATTCTAATACGGAATGAATGCTGTTCTTTGATGCCCCAGTATGCGGCTGAGAAGACCCCCTGAAGATGTTGGATCTACATCCATTTTTTCTACCGGGTCGTGACCGCGAGAGCTCCCCTGCGTCTGGCCCTTTCGGTTCCCTTTAAAGTGTGGGATTTTGCCTTGCCCTTTGTTGTACTCTTTTCCTTTTGGGTCGCCTTGTTTCTGATGCGAGTAGCTTTTAGGCGAGTTTTTCTCTCTCCTCCAAACTCCTCGTATAGTTTGCTGCAAAGGTATCCTATCATGATTGGACTTGATTTCCTGGGCTATTGGCAAGGCAGTCGGCAAATTTTGTGGGCTGTGCTGAGAACAGAACATCGGTAAGGTTCCTTCTAGGTTCCTTCTACACGCGAACTGCGTCTGATTTGTGCTTATCATTCATGTGCTGTGCCAGAGAGACATCATACTAAATGATAGTTTTATTTGTTAACAAGGTGAGGTTTTTCTCAACCTCGTCGTAGAATTGTAGGGGCTCATGCTGTCCTGCTTGAGTGTGCCAAGTTCCTGCTCAATCAAGTGAACCGGTCGCTTGTCGGGATACGTAAAGTCTAATCTAGCTATAATGGCGTCAAAATTGAATTTTATGCCGAAAGATACAAGGGTGTTGTCAGCTGTGCCCCTTATTTTATTTCTTATATTAATTAGCACCGTCTGATAATGGCATGAGATCCCTTTATAATTGCTATAAAGTTTATATGCAGTCTTTGCTGCTTGACGCCAAGACACATAGTGTTCTTGAGCCCCATTAAATTCTGGGAAAGACTTTACAGAGTCGAAGAATTTCGTCGCAAAGTACACCCGCCTCTAGTGTGACATATTCATAAACTGCCATCTCAGGTTGCGCTACCGACACCTTTTATATTCGGTTTGTGAGTTCCTGTATTTTTAAACTCATTAAACTCTTCCTTTTGGACCTGCAACTCAGTGTCCACTGCTGTTGCTAAAATAGCCTGATTATTGTCAGAATTACTCGACTGTATAGAGTCAACACTAGTTAATTTGCTGCGGTTGGGTTTTATAAAATATTTAAGTAAAGAAACGGCAAGTTCTAGATTGTTTTGTTGGTTGCGGGAACAAACAGAAGATAATAAACTTAAAATTTGTTATTTATTGCTTATTTTCTTACGGGATTTGAAAAATAATAGTAGTTACATGTCCAGCTGCCTTAATATTATCGTCTTTGTGGGCCGTCTCGAATTCTTCTGTGCCAAAGCGTTGCTCCTTTGGACTTCGTCGCCGCTGCCCTAAGCTGTCCATTTAGTGACAATGAAATTTTGAGCCTCTTGTTAAGCTCGTGGTTCAAGGCATGTCGATTTGTTTTAAGGATTTTTTGAGATTTTTGCTGCGCGACAATATTCCCGAATTTTTTTTTCGTTTTACGCACAATATTTCGAAGCGTTTTTGAAGATGGGCGCCAGTTATTGCGAGTATTTTGGTTGGTTGGTTAATGTGTGTAAGTAACTGATTGAAGGCATTCAGCTTAACTCGCCAAAATAATAACGCGCTGGTTATTTTATTGATTTAACTTTATTCATTATTCTCGGCTGCACCGACTTTGTCAGCTCGAAGTATGTTAAAAACTTACTTGACAAATATATGAATATTACCAATTAGACCTAGTCTATGTCGCAACGCCAAATGCCGTCCAGCATAATGCTGAACTTGCGCCTCGTGCAAGTCTCATATTACGCATCCGCGACGATCGCGGCCGCGGAGTCAGTGGCCAAAGGCAGCCTGGTCAGCACTATTACATTGCATTATAGTGTCCAGTGCCCAATTTAGTTACTTTTTGTTTGCTTATGTTAACTTGTGTGCTTAATTTCATATTAAATGATATCTGAAACCTTATGGTATCCTAAATAAAATTCTTAAAAATAAAAAATAAAATGTATTCTCTACCGGGTTGGCAGTACGTTGATATTTTCTACTTTCCTCCGACAAATATTTACAATGCTTGCTGAGCCGCGAGGCCGGTCTGCGCACATACATACACGTATCTTCAAATTTTTAAAACTTGAACCCATTAAAAATTGGTAAACACGGTATAATGTATTTGTACAAATGTATGTAACAGGTAGAAGGAAGCATCTCTGACCCCTTCTTGATCAGCATCAATAGCCGAGTCGATGTAGCCATGTCCGTCTGTCTGTCCGTCCGTATGTATGAACGCAAGGATCTCAGAACCTTTAAGAGCTGGAGACTTGAGATTTTAGCTGTAGGTCCTCCTAGTTCCCGCGCAGATCGAGTTTGTTTCCGACATGCGATAACTTGCCCCGTTTCCAAACTATCGGTAATTGTCGAAATCCTGCTTTTTGGGCAATTTCGGTAAATAATATGAGCTAGAGTCACCAAACTTGTCATGTAGCTACTAGAATAGTATATATATATCAAGAATCTTTCATTTTATACGTATCACCTGTTGGAAGAAGAGGGTTCAGGGTATCCCCTAGTCGGGATGACCCGACTAGAACCTCTTACTTGTTTACTGTTGATTATTTGTTGTTTCGCTGATTCCATCGCAGCTTGCTGCGCTGCCACTCTTCTTTTCTCATATACACGCGCCGACTCTACGCTGTAGAGAGCGTCTAATCCGGTTGCTGTTAAATCCTTGCGTCTGCTTTGATTGGCACGCTGCGTACAAATACTCTGCTTGGTTGCCTCTGCGCGTAAAGTGAGTCCTCACACATTCTTTGTGAACATTTATGTTAGACGCGAGTTTATTTTTTACTCGCGAGATTTCTGGTATTGCCCACAGTTAATATATAATTTTTTTTTTATTTCAGAGATGGTGTTGGCGATGGTCAGTTGAATTTGTGTGCCAAGTACGAAATTCCGCAGTTTGAAGAAGTGTGTAACAAGAGCATTAAAATTACTTTTATAATAGTTCAAAAGCGTAATAACACTCGATTCTTTTCGGTAAGTCAATTAAATACAATATTATACACATATAAATAAAATTACTTTAGTCTCCCGTAATAAAATAAATAATGTTACAAAGGTAATAGATAATGCACAATAGCATCCAAACATTGTATAGGCTGAACCTATTGAATACGGATAAGAAGTTAAGATCTTGTGATAATTTGTTTAAAGGCAGGAGAAAAAATCTCAACAATGTTACGAGGTAGGGAATACTCAAAACAGAATACTCTGTAATGCTTATTGTAAGCGTTACAAATGACCCGGATCGGTTCATGTAAGGCATAGGTGATCAACATTCAAAAGATAAAGGTGTTTAATATATAAGATTTTTTTCTGTACAAATTCAATTTTGTCTTATTGTAAACGGATCGTCAAACTTTTTAGACCATCGCTTGATGAATCCCAGAAAGGTCTTGTCATTTTGACCACTGTTGTAACATAATAATCAAATTGTTGTTTATATTCAAACATGATATTGTAATCATTACAGTTACTGTTGGTACGCTCGAGCGGTTAAGGTTAAGGTTAAAGCTTTATCCTTACATATAAAGCACATTATCCACATAAATTGGTAAGCAAGACAGCAAACATTAATAAAAGGGTAAAGAGTAGCGGACCAAGATGACTGCCTTAAAATAAGTCAGAAGTAACCCGGATATATTTAGAATATGAATTTCTAGTTACGAAGGCAGTCAGTTTTTTCCAATCGAAAGATAAGATGATATAACAAGAAGTAATTAATCAAATATTACTAATTTTATTATATAATGTTATGTAAACGGATATGTTCAATTAACCTGAAAACCGTGTAAATCGATCTAAAGAAGACAAAGAAAAGTCGAAGATATGTTCATTATAATCGTGTAAAATGAGATGAGGATTCAATAATAAAAGAGAGATTTTTGCATTCAATTCAATTTATTTTTGATAGTTAAAAACGTAAACATCAATTAATAATATTCCTTTCAATTAAAAAAAAAATTTAAAAACGTTAAAATAATTAAAAATATTTTGTACAAAACAATAAAAGAATTCAATCATAAATAACTTTATAAAAATTTAAACTTAAAAAAGCAGAAATAAAAATTAGCTTTTATTCTTCTTCTGAACTTTGTAAAGCTAGAATTCTCCTTTTCTTTGGTAGTGCTGGTGTATCATCACTATCCGAGTCACTAACAGAAAATTCACAAACGTTTTCCATAGGTTCAGCTTCACTAATTTGATGTTCGCAACATTTTGCACTTGGCCACTAAAAGTTTTGGATGGCAAGAAATTAGTGATTAGAGTTTGCTTACTTTGGCTACTATTTCAGGATCTCTGTTCAAAAAAAATGTTTGCAGTTCTCTACCTAGTCGTACTTTTCCAGTCAATTTTTCAGCTTTATTATTGTCATCATCAGAACTGCTATTTAAATTATCTCTTATAGTATTAATTCCACGAGATTCGCATCTAAATTTCCTCATCCTCGAATAACTCTTCAATATCTGAAATAGCCAAATCACTAAATCCCTCGCCTCCAATAGCATGACCTAAGTCTATGATATTAGCATAAACATTTTTAGCTATAATCACGTTTGCTCGTTTGCTTTAGTAGTAACTAGCGGGTATATCCCGGCCTTGCCCGTGGCACGTATGTCAATGTTCTCAAAAAAATTTGAAATGATTTTGAAACTGATCGGACGGTAAACAAATAACTTTAATACAAACGTTTTCCGCCAATTTACCACTGTTGCGAGTGGAATTTCCCAAATCGCTGAAAGACGCATACATTACATTCTTATGTAGAGCTTTGAAAATAGGTTTGAAACAAATCGGACACAATTTAAAACTTTGCACAAAAAAGCTTTGAGTCGCATTCCACCCGAAAAAGTTTGGATTCTGCGAAAAGTGTGAAACACGTCTCAAATGATTTTTCTTATAGACCTCTGCAAATGAATTTAAGCGCGAAACGTCACCCACCAAATCTTTGACCTCCATTTCCACCAAGGAGGAACGTATTTTTCGAAAAGTGTGAAACACCCCTTAAATGAATTTGAACAAAGATCTTTGAAAATAAGTTTGGGGCCGATCGGATGGTAAACAAAAAACTTTCATACAACCGTTTTCCGCCAATTTACCACTGTTGCGGGTGGAATTTTCCAAATCGTCGAAATACGTATTCATTAAGTTCTTATTGCGAGCTTTGAAAATAAGTTTGAAGCAAATCGGACACAACTTAAAACTTCCCACAAAAAATCTTTAAATCGCATTCCCCACGAAGAAGTTTGAATTCTGCGAAAAGTGTGAAACACGTCTCAAATGATTTTTCTAATAGATCTCAGGAAATGAATTTGAGTGCGAAACGTCACCCACCAAATTTGACCTCCATTTCCACCAAGGAGGAATGGGTTTTCCGAAAAGTGCGAAACACCCCTCAAATAAATTTGAACAAAGATCTTTGAAAATAAGTTTGGGGCCGATCGGATGGTAAACAAAAAACTTTCATACAACCTTTTTCCGCCAATTTACCACTGTTGCGGGTGGAATTTTCCAAATCGCTGAAATACGTACTTATTAAGTTCTTTTGAAGAGCTTTAAAAATAAGTTTGAAGCAAATCGGACACAACTTAAAACGCCCCCCAAAAAATCTTTAAATCGCATTCCCCCCGAAGAAGTTTGAATTCTGCGAAAAGTGAGAAACACGTCTCAAATGATTTTTCATATAGATCACTGGAAATGAATTTGAGCGCGAAACGTCACCCACCAAATCTTTGACCTCCATTTCCACCAAGGAGGAATGGGTTTTCCGAAAAGTGCGAAACACCCCTCAAATAAATTTGAACAAAGATCTTTGAAAATAAGTTTGGGGCCGATCGGATGGTAAACAAAAAAGTTACATACAAACGTTTTTCGCGATTTTTCCACACTTGCGAGTGGAATTTCCCGAAACCCCGTCTTAACGTGCACCTACATCACATAAGGTAGCTACAGTGAAAATTTCAGCTTCCTAGCTCTTACGGTTTGGGCTGTGCGTTGATCACCAATCAGTCAGTCAGTCAGTCAGGACAAACAGTTTTATATATAGAGATAAAGATAAATTAAAAAAAAGTGCCCTTGGCAGGGTTTGAACTCGCAACTGACCGCATTACTTGCTGCCGCCTCTACGTAACAGCCACACCAGCCAAAAAAATAAAAAAAAAGATTCCTCAGCATTGTTTGAACTCGTAACTGACCGCGCTACTTTTCGCCGCCTCTACTCAATAGCCACACCCATAATTAAGTCTGAGTACATGTATGCAAAAATTCTTGGAATTTGCGCTTGCTGCTGCACGTGTTTGCAGACCAAAACACATTTTCTGTCGTGTATCTTGACCGATCTGATGAAATTAGTAGATCTTATTGTACTATAAAATATTCGTGTATTCTCAAAATGACAATTGCATTTAACTTGTGGCTTAATTAGATAGGCAATACAAGTTGGTTTACTAACATGATTTATAGCTTTTTGGTGGTAGCGGGTAAATGGCGATAGCTATAAAATGAAAGAAACTTGATATATATATACTATTCTAGAAGTTACATGTCAAGTTTGGCGACTCTAGCTCTTATTATTTAACAAAATTGCTCAAAGATTACTTGGAAACGGGGCAAGTTTTCGATTATCGGAAACAAACTCGATCTGCGCGGGTACTAGGAGGACCTACAGCTTATTTCAAGTCTCTAGCTCTTATAGGTTCTGAGGTCCTTGCGTTCATACATACGGACAGACAGACGGACATGGCTAGATCGACTCGGCTATTGATGCTGATCAAGAAGGGGTCAGAGATGCTTCCTTCTACCTGTTACATACATTAGCACAAATACATTATACCCTTTTACCCATTTTCAATGGGTTCAGGGTATAAAAATGCTAAGAATAATACCAGAGCTATACTGAAGAATTACTGCCGAAGTGCGCTACGGCTATCTGCTGTCTTAGAGGTTCTGAAATATCTCTGGTTGCGAAAAAAGGCTGATTGCTCTGCCAATTATTATTTTTTCCTATGCCTGCAAAGTAAATTGGAATATCTGTCATATTAAAATCCGTTTAAAATCAAAGCTATCAGAACAAATCTGATTAGGCTTTCTGGGATAAGCTGTAAGGTGCCAAAAATTACGTAACGAGTCCTATATACCGCTTTAAAGCAAGGTACCAACTGTTCAAGGGGCTATTACATTCTAAACCCGAAAAAAATTTCTTTTTATATGAACTTGGTTAAATAAATTAGTAAGCCAATTAAGTTATAACAGGATTACAAATTGATATTATTTGAAGTCTAAACAATGCGTAAGGATTTAAAAAAGAACAGCGGCGCTGAATCGTTTGTCCGCCGACAACTCTGTGGTGTGCATGGTACGTGGCCGCACCAATTGCTCGCTCAAATTCTTCATTAATCTTTAAAGTGCATTGTTCAACGAATTAGGTGGGATTTTATTTGCTACAGTTGAAAGTTGATACGAAAAGTAAAATGATTTTTTGCAAGTGAAGCAACTCCGTCCCCATAAATTATATTTGTATTTGGACAGTATCAAAAGCCGAGTCCATCTGTTCCTCCATCCGTCTGTCTGTGTGAATGGACGCGTTGATCTCAGAACTTATGAGAGTTACAGTTGAAAATTTGAAAGTACATACTCTTAGTGCTTTTGCAGTAGTGCCTTGTTTTCGAGAAGCGATAATTTCCCCGATTTTGGTTATATTGGCAGCCGATGTGGTTGAGCCAGAAAGCCCAAAGCGTAATAATTTCTTTATACATGTGCAGAAATACATTCACATGCAGGATTTTTTTTAATGAAAAAAAAATTGAAATTGCGATTGTATTGTATTCAGTGTGTATGTGCTAGTATTTACGTTCAAATTTTTTCCTATTAAAACTAAATTTTTGGTATGACTGCGAATTATGAGGTGATGTCGAGTAGTTCGATCGGTTGAAGATAGTTGCGTGCTTACCCCGGCAGGGGTAACTAACATTTTTGTTTGATTTATTTTCATTAACATATCCCTTTTCCCATTAGATATGTAAAAAAAAGTAAAACTAAGGCTTATGGAAGCGCGATGTGCAGTTTGGGTTTGTAGAAGGTTCTGGATATTCCCTAGTAAGACACTTCCGACTAGAGATTTCTTACTTGTTTTTACTTAAATCCATCAACATCTTCAAATTTAGTTACGCTCGTTAAATCACTAATCATAGAACATATAGACTGGACAACTAGAGTAAAAGAATAGGACCATTCATATTTGTGTAGACTAGTCCAATGTCGACTTCTTTATTGTTCGGGTCCGAGAATCGCTCACTTGCTCAGAATGCAAGAGACTAAGAAATATATATGATTTGTGTGGTAGAAAAACATCGCTGTTTCTTATATCTCTCCCACTACAGGTAACTGCTTTGGCTTACTCTCATCCATATGATTTGTGCGATAGAACTGAAAGAACAGTGCTCTTAATGCGCAAGCAACAATGCGCACAAATTTAATTTTTCTTAAATGTCGGAGGCATTTGTTCCCTTTTGAAGGGACGAGTAATATGAAATAATGAAAGAGTATGCCACTTCGATGCGAAATTCTTGCATATTTCGTTATCGTTGGTAAGGGTACCGCAATCGTTGGCATGTGTGCATTTAAAATATTTTGGACTTGCCATGCACGCACACTTGCACAATTTTGTGTATGCATTTATGCGTTTGTGTGTCTGTTGGTTGCCTGCCTGCCTGTCCGATGCAAATTTAACATTATTTGAAGATTTTATGATTTCTGAATTTCGAGCTTACACACAGGCACACACACATGGGCTCAAAAGAAAATTTAATTATTGGCACGCGTCTGACGCGCGCCTTTCTTTTGTGTGATTTCGGGTTGGGATTGAATAAATTAATTGAAAAAGCTAAATATTATAAGTCAATAAACCTTTTAATGCTATAAATATATAGTCGATCCTATTTTGTAATTGGTATATTTCAATATTTTAATATTCACCAGCTAGTTAGGGGCTCAAAGTTAGGGACTCTGTGAATTAGATCCAGATTGAAGAGTCTCAAACCAGCTCATAATCTTCTCAAAGTCAAAAAAATTCATGGGAAAATGGAGTATAATAACGTTGGTTTCAAGAGCTTTACAAAGCTGCGCGTAAATGCCAGCCTGGCTGCATGCCAGATTCGTTGTATTGTAGACATGCATGGCTAATTATTATCCATGATACTACGTTCGGCAGTTAGCAATAAAACTACAATAAAAAAATCCCAATCTAGTCGCAACTAATCAATTCAATTTATTCTACAATTCAATTTAATTTAATTTTGTATTTAATCAATGGCATGACGTATTTAAGTGAAATGGTGGTTAGCGAACTTATGCAGACTGTCGGAAGCGAAACTCTATACCGGTTTCTGATCGCTATGACTAAAGTCAAATATTTGTCAAATACACCGTAGATAAAACTCGAAGGTGTAAGGTAGTGATTTACGCCTGGGTATAGATCTCAAAGAAAGATTAGTTGGCACGGGTCGTGAACGCTCCGCGACACGCCGACTGTACCAATCCCAATGCTGGGATTACTCCGCCTGTGGGTCGTCGCCTTTACCGTTAGTAAAGGTGGTGTCGCTGGGATTGATCCGCCTGCGTTCTGAGTTAGGATTAGTAGAAGTGCGTGTCGCTGGGAATAATTCCGTCTGCGATATGATTTAGGGTTAGAAGAGAGGGCTAGCACCGGGACGAGTTTCGTCTGTGACTTGGATTTAGGAAAGATTAATCCAACTGGGTGTCCCTGTCAAAAATAAGGAAGGCGAATTAATTAGTTTTATCACATCTCGGCACCGCTGTTCTTACATGCCTCTCTCTTTAACCTCTCCCCGCACTACTTACAATTTTCCGATTCAAAAGTGGGACTGACACGCAGCTTAGCCCTCTCGCGCGTTCCTCGTGGTAATAACTCCTTACTTACGCCAAATTACTCCTCTTCTTCTCCTCTTAATATTACCCAATGCGTTTTTGCAATAATATTTAATCTGCTCAATCTATAATGCGTGTTCATGAGTCTTAGATATGTTTATATTACCTATTTTTTTTAAAAATTTGTTTCCTTATATCTATTTTGATCACAAGGCATACTGCCTCCAGCAGACCGAGTCAACTTCGATCAAACCCATACAATCTAAGAGAGTTTTAAGCTATCTATGAGACCATACGTTTTTACAAGCATAACCGTGTTTTTGTCATCAGACATATCTCTCATATTTTTTCTCTCAGAAGTCTAAAAAAGCATTATCCAGCTAGCTTCGTCAATTCGATTTGATTTTACAATATTCCACAAACATAGTACAAGTATTACTGTAGTAGTGATAAGAGAGTGCGTGATACATTATTTCGCTTATATATATTATTTTAATGGCAAATACTACCACGTTGAAAAAATAAACGAAGCACCGCCATTATTGTATGATTCTGGAAGAGATAGACAGGATAATAGGTTTGATCAAGTAATGCCAGAAGTAAAAGGATTTCGCTACTGTTTTACTATGTTCCAATGAAAGATATGTCGACTAACACTGGTTTAGATTTTTATGTCTAAAATGATTAGATTACTAAAATCTTACTCTGTTTCTTCCTCGCGTGCTATTTTTTATCTCACGATCAAGTGGCTAATTGGGATTCTGTTGTGCGGCAGGAACTATCCTTTTAGGGAATCTACAATGCTACAATTTCACAAAAACCATCCGACTTGGGTGCGAATTATTTTTTGAGTTTCAAGATTCTCTTCACATGACTAAAATAAGAGAAAAATGTTTTAACGCCCAACTTTGGTTCTTAATCTGATGGACTTCAAAGGAATTTTCAAATAAGTATATAAAATGTAAATTTAGACGTGGAACTTAAGATGGTAAGGCAGTGTATATGAATGCATTGAGTTCGAAAACCACAAAGGGCTGGTTACTTGAAATACAAATCCCTTTTTTGCGGATATCACGTAGTTCAAGAGCTTAAAGATACCTATTTTGGTAAGTAAACTCTCTTAAAGTACACCCAGATCCAGAATATTTAACTCTTTGGATACCTGCTCGCGTTCTCATCTCCGTTGGCACATTCTTAGGTATTTCCCACAGGGAAGAAGAAGAACGGCCCCAGTACATCTGTGTTTTATGGCATGCATATATGTTTAAAGAACGACGCTGGGTTTAAAATAAATAGTCGGGCACTCCTTACTATTCAATCTTACAAGTACAGAAACAGTTGGGCTTTATATAAACAACATTTTAGGGATACTCAGCCCCAATGGTCCGCAGCCATTTGATTATTTATTTATTTATTTATTTATTATTGGTCGACAAGACGAGTGTCTTCCTAATTATTTAAAACATTATAAATACATTATAAGAATTAAATGCTAAAAGCCTAGTTAGAATACACAATTTTCTAATAGCATCACCGATCGATGGAGGTGTTTTATTTGCCAGTCCGGCCAGCTGTGCCCCTTTTCACAGCCAATTTTGTCAGTAACGCTACTAGAGCCTACAGCTTAGTAGAGAAAATAGTGTTCTTAAGTAAAATTAAAAATAATCTTAATTGACTATGTTATTTAAGAAAATACAATGAATAGGGAAAAAATAGAAAGAAGTTATTAATAAAGTAAAGAAATTTAAACTAGATATATAGAGTGTTAGGTAGATAGGATGAAGAGATAGCAATGGGAAATCACCGACCCGATGGGAGAAAATTTATAGCCTGTCCGGCAAGCTACTCCCCTGCTCATAACTGGGAATGGTCAGTGAGTTCCCGAAGGTATCCTGAAAGCAACGATTTTATTAGGGCTAGAGAAAGTTTGGTAGAGAAAACGTGAGCAAACAATTGTAATTTTTGCATAACACGCGAAAAGGATTGTGCATAGCGTAGTCCGTTGTGCACGTTGGAAAGAAAAAGGGGCGATAATGCCTGGTAGGTCTAGACGGAACAGAGAATTGAAGACGTCCTAACAGAAAAGGAGAATCTATATCGCCAACAAACAACTTATGTAGGAAGACAACACCGAGAATTGTCCTACGGTTGATCAACTACGGAAGATTAAAAAGAAGCAGCCTGCTGTAGTAGGATGGCAACCGAAGATTAGGGTCCCAATTTACCTCGTAAGGCAATAAGCAGAAATTGCTTCTTAACAGATTCAATACGATCGTGGCTATTGTTATACTGCGGAAACCAGATGCAAGAACAGCATTCAAGTATAGGGCGAACAAGACAGATGTACAGAAACTTCGTTATAAAAGGATCGTTAAACTCTTTAGACCTTCGATTAATGAATCCAAGAACACCTTTTGCCTCGTTAACGATTGTATCTATATAAAGATGGAAGCAGAGTTTAGAATAAAAAAGAACGCCTTGATCCCTAACTGTTAGTTTACTTTGCAATGGAGTATTGTCGATTGCATAACTGACAATAAAAGATGTAGTACGATTAAAGGTCATAAACATACACTTTTAACAATTTAGATGCAATTGATTGGCTGAACAACAAAGATGCATTGCTTTCAAATCATCTTGAAGGCGAGAATGATGTAGGGGTTAGTGTATGATAGAATAAGTTTCACATCGTCCGCATACATGCCCGGGTACTATATGATATATCCGAGGGCAGATCATTTATAAAAAGAGTAAATGGTAAAGGCCCAAGATGACTACCTTGAGGAACACCAGAAGTAACGTGAACCTGTTTTGAGCTCAGTCTCAGCATTACTCTTTGGGTCCTACCTTTTAAATAAGAACTAATCCAAAGCCAAAGAGACGGAGGGAATCCTAATCGGTCAAGTTTATAGAGTAACAGATCATGGTGCACAGAGTCAAACGCCTTACTGAAGTCAGTGTAAATGACATCAGTTTGCATTTTAGAAAGGAAAGCATAATTTACCAAGTAAGTAATTTCTAGCAGATTGGTCGTAGTTGTAGATTCGTAGATCCTTTACGAATCCATGTTGACCCCTGTTCAAGGGGTAAGCTGATTTGCAGATATGCTGCATATTCGAAGTGAATTTTTTTTTCAAATAATTTAGGAATAGCGGACAGTTTTGCAATGCCCCTGTAATTTTTTATATCAAGAAAGAATTGTTAGCCATAAAAAGATTTTGAAGTTTGGAAATGAGACCTCTGACATTCTGGTAATAAATGGAAACTAGGTCGGAAGACGAATTTAGTTTTTTGGGGCAGTAACGGTACCTTGTGTCAAGGGGAACGGAAGCGTGACAGGGTGTCGCTGTTTTTGCTTAAACTCGTGAACAATCATGTGAGGAGGCCAAAATTTACGATCACAAATGATTGGGAACATATCATGTGAAACATTAATATTGATTGATGCTATATCACGAGGGGTGGAAAAATTAGATTTAGTTATTAACACGCTAGCAGAAGATTTGCTAGCAATATAGGCTGCCAATGACTCAGAAGTGGTGTCAGACGAAAGTCGAGACACAAAAACTTGCCTACGAGGGGCAACAACAGTCAGAGTAGGAGTTGATGGGGCTGAAGGTAATACAGTAGTTGGAGGGGCCAAAGAGGCACCATGATTGCTTTTAACAATCTGGGCTAGATTTCGCGCAGGTGTACCTTTGCGGCCAGAAGTTGACGGGACTGAAGCATTTTCGCTGACTGAGGCAGGATCAACTGCAGGGAATACTGGGACTACTACAGGGGATACAATAGGGTTTATAATTGGACAATCGCTAGGAGAAGGCGATAAAGACAACATTTGGGGATTAATTGAATAATCTTTGGTGGTGCCAATATCGGGTCGGATTCGAATTCTTTTATTTACATTCTGACAATCCAATGTCAAGCCTGATTGAATCGAACCTCGATACGGGTCGTTTAATTACAAAAGGTTATTTCTCGTGTTCTAGATTCTGATTATTAGAGTGTTACGGAACTGCTTGTTTCTCGGTGGGCCGTTTCATTATCGTTTCTCTGAGTGTAGTGCCATCCCTGGCCCGCAGTCCGCACAATCGTAACAATATGGCGCCCAAATGATGAAGCACCTGTCTTCTTTGGAGTCGGGGGCAAAATTAAAAAAAAAAAGAAAAAAATATCAATGCAGGTACAAGGAAGTTTCCCTTGGCTTTAGGATCCACACCGCTGTTGTCTTGTGTGGCACGAGGAGGCTGCTCATAATCGCGCAGCGTGTAGTGGAATCCGAGAAGCACGACGGAGGCAGAGATTATTAGAATATCACTGAGCATAAAAAGTTTTTCTTGACGTGATTGATGGCGGTAAATCACGTTCGCATTTTGGCGAAGAATTCGCTACCGTTCATCGTAGCCTGGTGGTAGCCGCAATCACAAAGGCATCTTGTGACATAATGGTTTATTAGGGAAGGGTTTGACAGACTTTGTTTAATGTTTACTATATGTTTTGTCCCACTCTGTGTTTACGTTTGCTGTGTGCTGGCCGAAGTTAAATGAGCTTCGGACACAGGTGTCCCAGGACGATATAGATTCGATCCTGCGGCGCACCTGTCACACAGCATGTCCCAGAGATTCCCAGAAGTGCGACAGAAGCCAAATAGATTTGAAGCTAGCGTTCCTTGAATGCAGTTCGTCAGTTTGACTGCTTAGATGTTGTCCACACAGTCCAGATTATGCGTACACAAGATAAGCCTGTGTTCGGATTTGTATTCTCCCCCTCCCAAAGTATATGAAATTGATTGAGTAAAAAAAAAAGTTAGTTTGTGTGAGTTAAAAGTGTGAGTTAGTTTTGTGGTCGATGTTTATTTATTTATTAGGAATTATTTGTGAAGTTTTAGCAGAGAGTTGTACGGTCTTCTGAAGGGATTAGTATGGCCGAAGAACAGGTGTCGGACTGGGCTTCTGACGCTGACGGAGCGTCCGCACTGCCACCGCCGCGTCCGGCAGGTCTGGTGAGAACGCCAATGAATTTCTGCGGATCTCCTGAGAGACAGATCCCCGAGGAGGGTAATCTGGTAGACTTAGAGAAAGAATTGGCGCAACAAGATAGACCACGGAACCTGGAGTTCCGAAAAGTACTCACTTCGGCGGCGAACGCGGCGATAGCTCAGGCCCACCAGACATATCTGCATGCTCTGCCATCTGGCATCAGCGAGTCCATCCGCAAGGAGATGCGAACAGGTTTAATGGAGATGATGAAGGGTTTTGATGGGCATTGATGTGCTTAGGTCGCCAGGCGGATGCTCAGACGAGAAACTGGTGTAATACGAATAATCGCCACTTCCGAGTAGAGGACCGGAGAGCGGATGACTCTTAGCAGGAGGAAGCGTATGCCAACGTACAAGAAGCAGCGTACATGAAGCTCGAGCGGTGGAACGTCAAGTTCGATGGCGAGGACGCCATGAATTCTGTCGAGGACTTCGTGGTTCGGCTGGAGTTCCTGGAGGCAATATTAATGCCCGTGGAAGGAGGTCCTGCGCGGTTTTTACCTGCTCCTGACCGGCCGCGCCCGCGAGTGGTATTGGATGCACGTGCGGCATTCTCGGCTCGATAGCTGGATGCAACTGCGGCACGATCTCTTAGATAGTTTCCGGGGCTATCAGACGGAGTATGATGTGATGCAAGAGCTTCTACAACTAGAGCAACAGACCAGCGAAGGGGTGGAAGAATACATCCATCACAAGCGTCAGCTCGCCGCGCGATTCCAGAAGCTGCTAAGAGACCGAGTCTAACAAAGTACTCATCGTGGATGAGCTGCGCCAAGAGTGCATAGAAGTGGAGAGGAACTTCGGTGTAGCCGGACTGGATACGTGCAGCCGTCGCGTTACTCACAAGGAACGAGGCCCACAGTTCACGAGGTCGAAGTACCACCACACCGGTCGGAACCGCCGCCTATAGGTGCGGGAAGCCGGACACATTCTGCTCATAATGCGAAAATTGTCGGGAAACCCCAGAGGGAGCGCCGTTCGGGGACGGCGACCGCGGAAAAACAGCAGAGGAGCACCTACCAAAGCCAATAGCAGTTGATAAGGAGAAGAATATAGACCATATGGACCAGATTAAGGCTACGTATATAGATATAAAGAAAGGAAGAACATTAAGAGGCATATGAGCAACGTGTTGAGGCATATACATATGTCGGCCAGAAATAAAATTTTTGGTGAGCGACTGCTGGATGGGATGACACTGGCAACCCGAAGAGTGGTGAAGGCTCGTGCGCGCTTCCGCAGATGCAGGATTACGAGGCACCAGGTAATGGAAGCTGTGAGACGAGATGATAGCGTAGACCCACGCGTATTCGCCGATGTGGAGGTCGCTGGGATAAAAATGAAAGGGTTATTGGACACAGGAGCCTCAGTCAGTCTGCTGGGACGAGGATGCCGGGAGTTAGTGGAGGAATTGTGATGGAAAGCGCAGCCATACGCATCGATGGTAAGGACAACGGCGGTTTCCAATCGCCCAATTTTAGGCCGCGTTGTTCTGCCTGTGAAGTACAGGAGTAAGAAAGAAGTGATCGTATTTTACATGTGCCCGGACCTACGACAGGAACTATACCTGGGAATCGACTTCTGGCGAGCCTTCAAGATTGCCCCAAAGTTGCTCGGCCCGGCCATAAAGTCCGAAGCACCTCCAGAGGCATCTGACGTAACGGTAACGAACCCAGAGGTGGCTTATTACCGAGACGACGACGACCGCGTGACGGACCCGGAAATGTGGGACCTGGACAACGAGCAAAAGAGTCAGTTGGAAGGCGTGAAACGCAGATTTCTTCAATTTGAAAAGGATGGCCAAGGGAAAACCCACCTGTTGCAACATCGTATCCGTTGTCACCGGCCAAACAGGAGATCTTGTGGGCTGAGGTAGATAAAATGCTAAAATTAGGCATCACCGAGGAGAGTGACAGCCCCTGGAGTAACCGAACGACGGTAGTGATGAGGCCGGGGAAGAACAGGGTTTGTTTTGACGCCAGGAAACTAAATAGCGGGACGGTAAAGGACGCTTACCCGCTCCCATGCATCGAGGGCATCTTGTCGCGCATCGACGAGACTCATTTTATCTCAAGCGTCGACCTTAAGTTCGCGTTTTGGCAGTCAGTTGGAAGGCGTGAAACGCAGATTTCTTCAATTTGAAAAGGATGGCCTAGGGAAAACTCACCTGTTGCAACATCGTATCCGTTGTCACCGGCCAAACAGGAGATCTTGTGGGCTGAGGTAGATAAAATGCTAAAATTAGGCATCACCGAGGAGAGTGACAGCCCCTGGAGTAACCGAACGACGGTAGTGATGAGGCCGGGGAAGAACAGGTTTTGTTTTGACGCCAGGAAACTTAATAGCGGGACGGTAAAGGACGCTTACCCGCTCCCATGCATCGAGGGCATCTTGTCGCGCATCGACGAGACTCATTTTATCTCAAGCGTCGACCTTAAGTTCGCGTTTTGGCAAATCGAGATGGAGGAGAAGAGCTGGGCTTATACGGAGTTTACTGTACCAGAGAGGCCGCTGTACCAGTTCAGCCACATGCCATTCGGGCTCTGCAAAGACGCTCAACAACTATGCAGGCTCATGGATAAGGTGATCCCGACGAGTCTGAGGTCAAACGTGTTCGTATACCTGGGCGACTTACTCATAATATCGGTAGATTTTCAGACGCATCTGAAATACCTGTAATTGGTGGCCGAGTGTCTGTAGAACGCAAACCTCACCATAGGCATGTCAAAGTCGAAATTCTGTTTCCGCAACCTAAACTAATTGGAGTTCAATCATAGGCGGCGGGACATTGCGCATGGATCCGGGAAGAGTGGAGGCGATCCGGAACATCCCGAACGCGAGGACGGTCAAGGAACTGCGAAGCTTCTTATGTCCGGCGGGGTGGTATCGCCGATTCATAAAGAACTTCGTCGAGATCTCAGTACCGTTGACTGATGCCTTAAAGAAAAGAACGGGTAAATTTGCGTTGAGCGACGAAGCCATTGATGCCGTGGAAACCTTGAAGCTAGCCCTCACCACTGCCCCGGTGTTAGTTCACACGGATTTTAAAAGACCCCTCTTTATTCAATGTGACGCATCTCACTACGGAGTAGGAGCCGTGTTGTTCTAGCTGGTCGACGGGCAGCATGAAAGGCCGATCGCATTCTTCTCGGCCAAACTCAACAAGCACCAGATTATGTATTCGGTGGCCGAGAAAGAATGCCTAGCTGCCAAACTGGCCATACATCGATGCCGACCGTACGTGGAGATGATGCCATTCACGGTAATCACCGATCATGTGAGCCTGCAGTGGCTGATGAATCTAGAAAACTTGAGCGGGAGATTGGCCAGGTGGTCTCTAGAACTGTAAGCGTTCCCTTTTCCCATGTACCGCAAGGGAGCCGACAACGTCGTCGTCGTCCAGAAGCGTGGAAGAGATTGAATTGGCCCCGGAGGATCTGTTGGGATTTCAGACCGTGGAGTTCGAAAGCACCGAGTACCAAGGGCTGTTAAAGGAGGTGATGAGCCAACAACAGAAATTGCCCTCCTTAAAAGTGCAGGGGGACTCCTTTTCAAGAGGACAGTGCACGATAGCTTTGAAGACGAAGTCGAGGGCACTAGTTGGAAGCTCTGGGTGCTGGAGTCGCTGACTGCAGGACTCATCCAACGAGCACACTCGGACGAGACGTCAGCTCATGGAGGCACGAGAAAAACGCTGCACGCGCCGGCTTTTATATTGGCCCAACATGGCTATACAAGTCAGGGACTACGTGCGGAAATGCGACGTTTGCAAGGAGACCAAGGCATAAAACTACCGGATGCGGGTCGGTATTGGGGAAGAGGTGCGCAGAGGACCGCCCATTCCAGGCGATATACGGCGACATCTTGGGGAAATATCCACGGTCGATACGAGGGCATGCGTGGATATTCGTCGTCGTGGACCACTTTTCAGTTTACCTTTCTGAAGGCCATGATGGAAGCCACCGCGGCGGAGGATTCCACGAGGTGTTCTTTAAATTTGGCGTGCCGGAAGTGATCCACTCGGATATTGGGCGGCAATTTATTTCCAAATCATTCGACGCAATGTTTCAGGCGTTTGGCATTACGCATTTGCGTACCCCGGTTTACTCGCCTCAGAGTAATGGCGCTGAATGCGTGAACCGCACAGTGCTTTCTGCGATAAGAACCTACTTAGGCCAGGATCACAGAGAATGGGACGCGTACCTACCAAAGGTAGATCCGGAATGCGGTGCACAGCGCTACGGGAGTGACTCCATTATTTTGCGGTGTTTGGCCAGAACATGTACCTGAATGGTTCCAGTTATAAGCTGGTCCGGAAGCTGAGGTCATTGGGGGGGATCACAGCATTTCTGACCTAGATGCGAAGGACAGACTGGCTGCAGTCTGAAACCAGGTAAAGGAACACCTGCACTCCGCGTACGAGCGAAGTCGTCAACTCTATGATGACGCGCGCCAACTCCATCTGGAACCGGGTCAGGAAGCGTGGAGGCGCAACTTCGCATTCAGCAGCTTAGGCAAAGCCTTCAATGCCAAGTTTGCCCGAAAATTCCTGAAGAGCCGCGTTATCCGATCCGTGGGTACCAACGCCTACGAGTTAGAAGATCTCCAGGGACGTGTGCTAGGCGTTTACCACGCAACACAACTACGAGCATAAGCGTAATTAACGTTAACGGTGGCAGCGTCCGTCTCTTCTTTGGTCGGCGGCGACAGTACAGAGTATTTTTCGTGGGTGTGGCCTACGTTGGGTCAAGCTAGGAAACGCATACGCAGATTCTTTGTAACGGTCGGGTTCGCGTTTACAATAAACTGCGTGGTGATGTTGCATTTGACGTTATTGGCAGCATCGATAGTTTGCCTAGTAGGGTGCGTTCTTTATTATCGACCACGCCGATATCTTTTGTCATAGGGTCAGAGTATCGGGGGTGAAGCCGGGCACACAGCGGCGCCTAATTTATTGTAGAGTGGCAACGCCGGGCGTGCGATCCACGCCGCCAAAAGGGGCGATTGCTATTGGCCGCCCGATTCGCACCTAAAGAGATTATAGGGAGAGCGGATCGCCTGCCCTTGGAAATGCCCTTGGCCTTCATTTGGGCCGTTGACCCAAAAAAAATGCAGCATATGGGCAGCAACGGTGCCCGCCTCGTAAATGTATGCGTGTGACGAAATTCGGCGAAGCGGACATAGGCGAGACCACGCCCATAGTATCAAGTGAGTCCGTTCCAAGCACACCGCCCCCCCAGACTCAGCCAAAGACGGCGTGCTGCTGACTTCAAGCTGCAGCTTATTTTTTCTGTTCATAGATTTAAGATTTTTATTGTATAAATTGAATCATATTTCTCGCTTTGCGAATTTCACCTGATAAAACTAGCAAGTAATCCTGTAAAGGGAGGGAACGTCCCCAAACACCATTGCGTCTGCCGACCGCAATACCAAAGTGTACTAAAAAAAAAACAAGTCCTCCGGCTTGCCAGGCTTGTGAATTTTGGTCACGATGGAAATTTTCAACGCTTCCGGAAAGTACTTCACCGTCATAATGGCGTGGAAGATTAAGACCAGGACAGCATTCGCAGGGAGCGCTTTTAATGTGCGAATGAACACTAAGTCGTATTCCGGGGCCTTGTTTGGCTTCAGGCGTTGGAGCACACTTTCCACCTCCTCTGGTAAATGGAGATGGGGGGAGTCAGGCTCTGTTTCTGAGGATACAGCGGCTCTGGTCTTGGCAATCTCATTTGTGGCGATGCTGAATGGCATGAATCGTTCCTCGGGGTTGCAGCCTGCTCTGCGTCCGAGCGGCACCAGGCGCTGTTACTTCTTTTGAGGGGAGCCTGCATGTTGTCAAAATGTCTTGCCCGTTGCAGTTGTAGCTCCCGATGCAGTTCATCAGCGATTCTGCGCCTGTTCGCCTTATCGGCGGGGTGTCGAGTGCGCGAACAAATCTTGCGTAGTCTTCTTTTTTTTCCTCAGTAGGATTGTAAGGTCCGGCGAAAGTTTGTATATCTCGTCGCGGTGCCTGCATTGGCTGAATAATGGACGCTTGGCTTCAGCTACTGCAGCCCGCACCTTTAGGCTGAATCCGTTGAGAGCATCGTTGATATCCTCTGCAGAAGCTATCCATATCCGGGTAGATGCTATCGTTTAGCTTGCGGCTAAAGACATTGATATTGGTTTGCATGTCGATGATTCTTTCCAGCCTTGGGTAGATTCTTACGGCGGTGTTGATGGAAATCATAAGAGGCAATTGGTCGCAGCTCAGGTCAGGGCGAGATTCAATACTGAACGTCCAGAGTGGGGAAACCCCTGTATATTGCAAAATCGAGGCAAGCCTGTGGTGGGAACCTATTTGAGCTGCCAGTGGCTAAACATTCAAAGCGCGCGTCGCATCTTGAAAAAGTTTTACATCGAAGTATTAACAGCTTCGATTTCTTCGAGAACTCGATCCATGGGAGGAAAGTTTTCGGTGCAGTTTCTTGGCAACTCTGATGGGCCAGGGTGTTGTTGAGCATCACGTTGGCGAAGGCGGGGCGTTTGTTGTTTGCCTTGGTATTGCTGTGGTTGATAAATGTTCCGTTGTCGTTGCCGTGGGTGCTGTGTTGGAGCGATAAACTGCCCAACACAGGGCCATTCGGGTTGCATGCAGTTTTTGCCACCGGCGTTGGTTTCGTTTGGCGAAACTCTGATAGGTCTCACAGCCCTTGTAGTTGGCTGGGTCGTCCGGGTCGCTCGAACCGAGTCGGGACGTGTGCAGGATTTGTGTTGTTCTCCACATTTGACACAGATGTGCTTCTGTCGGCAGTATTTTGCTGTGTGGCCAAATTGCTGGCATCGGCTGCACTGAGCTAGAGATTGTTTTTTGTGGGCGTCCTCGATAAAGCATCTCTGTCCGACAAGATAGCGAATGTTACGAATTTGGTCCTTGTTGATACCAGGGGCTAGCTAAACGAAGAACAGGTGAATTGGCTTGTCCGCTCTCTTTGAGTTGTCTGGGCAGTGAATATGTGTAACCTTGTGACTTGAGCCTTGAAGTGTAGTCCTTTTATGACTATTTCGTGCTACTGGGTTGCGACACGTGCTCTTGTTGTTGCCCTTGTCTGGTCCGATCTCCACTTCTGGTTCGCGCCGACTAGCACGTCTAAATATTCCCGCTGCTCTTTGTCAGCAAGCTACTAACGTGGGGAACTGCTCTGGCCAACAGAGCAGGCACGAAAACTGTGGAAGCCTTAATTAGTTCCAAGTCTCAACACTCGCACATATAAATACCTTTTCTCGCACATATAAATACCTTTTCTTTAAGGGTCACCCCGAATCAGAGTTAGGTTATTGGGTCGAGCTGTTATTAAGTTTTGGTTTCTATTAGCGTACCCAAAGAAAACTGAACCACAATTGCAATTTTGGTTTCTGACGTCTTTAGCGAACGTCTTAACTCGCCCACGCTTCAAATATAAATGAACTGCCGTGCTGTACTTTTAACCTTTACTTCTTCGCAAAGACAAAAAAAAATAAGAAAGCTTTCAAAAGCTCTACATCACGCAATTATACTTTACTATGGCCTTATCTTATCACATCTTGCTCTATTCGCCTTATTCGGTTGCGCATGCCCTCAGCTGTGCAGTAAACGAAGAACTGGCTTCCAGTGCGGTCGGTAAAGCAGTACCAAACTAGAACCTTATGAGGAGATATGATTAGCTAAGCAGTGCTTATAGGGAGCAGCTGATCAACAAGCAGATTCGTTTGGGCATTGCAGATCAGCCACTACACCACAGTTTATGCAGAGCTACTTGCTAGCGGGACATAAACTGAAATAACTATAATAACTGTTGAGTTAGGACTTGTTACTAGTTTGTATATCTTTGAGACGAAAAGTACCTATGCTTTTACCTGTTTCATTAGCTATTTGATAGTAGGCTGGGCTGACTTTTCGTACAACAATCGCGGGAATGCAAACTGTTGTTGATATCGCATCAGCGACCACATTTTGTGCTCCGCTACGATGCGAGACTTTAAACTTGAAACCTTGTAATATGATCACCCATCTACCTTGACGTCCTCTGAGATACTTCTGTCTCATGAGCCATTGTAAGGAAGCATGATCAGTTATTACTTCGAAGTCCTGTCCTTCTATATACGCTCTAAATTTAAAAATACCTCTTATTACGGCTAAGCATTCCAGATCGGTCACACTATAATTCCGTTGGTCTTTTGACAGTTTCTCTGACTTGTATGTTATTGGAGCCTCCTCTTCCTGTTCATTTAGTTGAGCTAGAACGCACCCTAAACCAGAAGTGCTAGCATCACAAACTAATCTAAAAGGTTTTGAGAAGTCGCGGGTAGCCAATACAGGTGCAGAAGTTAAAAGTGTTTTCGAGTCGTGTAAAGCGGACTCAGCATCAGTGTTCCATTTCAATACTTTCGATTTCTTTGGCAGCTCGGTAAGCGGAAAGCTAACTGTTGCATAATGAAAAACTAAACGTCTATACCATCCTGCGAGTCCAAGAAAACGTCAAAGTTGTTTTACACTTTTTGGTACAGGGAATTCGTTAATAGCTTGTATTTTGCTGGGGTCCGTCTTTAGTTGGCCATATCCAATTATTAAGCCCGAATATTTAATTTCCCTTCCTGCAAAAGCAACATATGAGAATCGAAGTCCTCTGAAAGCAGAAGCAAATCATCTAAGTAGACAAATACGCGGGTCCGCAAATGTGCTGGTATCACGCGTTCCATTAGTCTACAAAGAGTTTGAGGAGCGTTACACAATCCAAGCGGCATTACTTGTATTGAAATAATTAAAATTATAATTAGGGAATGTAAAAGCTGTATACTAGGGGTATCTGCCGAATGCGTGCTTCACATCGAGGCCCGTTATATATTTTGCAGGCGGCAGACGACTAAGTATTCCGTCGATGTGAGGTAGAGGGTACGAGTGATCTTATTTATGACTCGAGAATCTGGACACAGCCTGTTCTTATCCTTTCTTTGCACAAGGACGCAGTTGCTGCTTCAGGGGCTATGCGATTCTTCTATTATATCTAACGCTAGCATTTTCTCGATCTCGTCGAACATCAGATTTTCAACGGCTGGTGAAATAGGCCAATGTCTTTATTTGACGGGGGTCACAATATCTAATCCTTCCTTTTCATATGAATAGAAATTTGAAACGATCGAATTTAATCGTGACTTTTATTCAGCGGTTAGCTGATGCAGTTTCGCTGTTTCCTGGATATCATGTTCGATATCGTACATTTTTCATTTACGGACTTATCAGGACGAACTCAATTCGTTAACAGTCCAAAGTCCTGCCAAAAATGTATGCCTAAGTAAACATCTTGTTTTAAATCTGGTATAATAAAAAACTCAACATTATGCACTTGTTTTCGAAATTCAACTTTAAGCGTAAATTGATCAAGAGCACTTGTGCGCTTTTGAATGTGACAATAATGACTTAGCTGCAACATTACCGAGACAACTAATCGTCCCTCCGGAATCTAATAATGCTACATATCGTTCTCCCTATAGGCTTAACTCAGTGTACAAGCGGTTATCTTGAACGAGCTTCTTACGAAGACACTTAATATTTTTCCAGAATTTCCTAAGTCGAATAGATGGGTTCTTCAGTTTAATATCAGTTTAAGTTGCAGCCTCTGCGAATGAACATGTATTTGGCTTATAAGTTGTTAATATAATATTTGTAGTTGATTGGTCCGAACTACCATTTGACTGGTTTACTGGCGAAGGCTTTATTCTTTTGTGGGATGTGTCAAAGTGCTGTTGGTCTGCGCATCCCGCTTCCGGTTTCCCAAAGGATTGCATTTGCTACAATTAGACTTAAAAGAATTTTTAGCACCGCAACCGTAGCAGAATATACGCATTTCTCCCTTGCAGTCATCGAATCGGTGACCCACTTTATCACAATTCCAGCACACTATTCTCGTGTTCTGTATTTCTGAAATATTATTTTCTACATAATTATTTTCCAGTAACTCAGAGACATTACTTTTACCGTATTTGGATCGAATGGGAAACGAGCCAGTTTCTTTACAGAAACTTTCATGTTTCTTAACTTCCTCTCTTAATTATGCTCGAGTTTCAATCTTCAAATGCAATAGTTCGTACCTAAGCGCTGTTCTCGCATCGCGTTTTAATAGGTCTACAAGCTTAACTTCGCTTATTTCGTTAGATAACTGGCTAACTAAGCCTTTCTGGCGTCTTTTCCCAATTAGTTCCCATAAGTCAAATCTCGAATCTAAGTTGAAAATCCGTACAGAAAGCCAACCAGGTATACTGTGGGTTTTTCTTGTGGAAGCTCCAAAACCAATCATTGGCTTTTCCGAAGAAAAGTAAATGCAGATTGTCACAAAGGAACCGATAGTCGCCGTTTAGATTTTGAGCCGTCAATGAACGAATTCGATACAATAAATTGTCTATCTGCATAGAGTCCTTCGAACCGTCAAATTTAAGTCGCCAGTGGGGAATGCTGTGAAGGTTTTCGAGTTCAGGTCGGCTGGAAGCCCCTGCACTTGATTGTTGTTAGCTTCGGAATTGTCTAGTGGTGGGATGTTGCTGATTGCTGCACGACCGGTAGGGGTGTTGCTACGTGTGCTGTATGCATGGGCAGCAGGGACGACGTCGTATTTAACGTTTTTATTTGCCATTGTAGCCTGACAAATGTTAAGGCTAGTTGCTATTTTTGTAGGCAACTCTTCATTATTATTCACAGCACGGGCCAATTGCAAGTTTGCTGATTTGACATTTGCGTCTTTCCTTATTTCGGGCACTGTTGCACTGTTTTGACTGGTTTGGAGGTTAAAGTCACTCTAAATGTATTAGTGTCACAGTTCGGTGAGCTTGTCCGTATTTGGCACTGTTTTCAAGATTTTGCGTTGGCAATAAGCTCTCGGCCGAGTTTGTTTGAGAATCAGTCAGAGCTAGAGTCAACAAATTTAACTATTCTAGAATAGGGCATTCAGATTAAGTATCTTTCTTTCATCTTTCCTCCCATCGGTCAATATGAAATAAATAAATCAACTACTGCCAATTGAAGCATACATATAATTTAAAGCATAATTAGATCTACTGCACGAAAGTGAATCAAGATTAAATTAAGTGGTAAGCTACGATGTTGTGCCAGCAAAAGCAAAGCGTATCTATTTCTCTACATATGTGCAGAAATACATTCATCTGCGTACATAGTTTAAATTTTATAAACAGAATTGCAATTGCGATTTTAATGTGTTCTGCGTGCTGCTTGTTTACTTATGCTATTTTACCTAAAAATGAAATTCTTTATATAGCTAGCTGTGAGGTATAAGGCGATGGAAAGTAGTTCGCTTGGTTGAATGTAGTTCCGAGTTCGACACATTCTGAGAATCCTTTTTTTTTTCAATTTTACTTTATTACTATTTAATCGGTTTACCCATTAAATAGGTAAAACAAGTTAGAGGCTTTAGTCTGGAGTTCCCAAATAGGGAATACGCTGAACCCCTATCTACCATTAGCAAATGCATCTCCCGCTTGTCTGCTTTAGCATGACTCGACCACGTAATCAACCGAATGAGTTGCCACCGCCTCTACTTGACATCCATACCTACAATATATTTTCAACAAAGAAAGAAAGGCTATTTCGGCACGCCGAAGATGTATTACCCTTGCAGACCCAACCTTTTCATAATACTCATAATGCTTTGCCCGTATCTAAGAAGCACAGAGAAAATAGTCAATGCCCGAGTATGATTGGTATCTTGAAAAACATAAAGTTTTAAATACAATAACCTCACTTCCTATTTCGCGGAATTGCCTTTGTAGAAAGCACGTGTTTATTAGTTTTAACTAAGATTTCATTGTTTCTATCATAAAAGTTAATAATAATCATAACAATGGGACGTGGAAAGCACTGCACTACGGACAAGCGCGATCTTATCAAAAAATTTATATTTGACGGAAAACTTACAAAAAAATTGGTCAATTTGTATGATGCTCCATTAAAATGATTAAAAAATGATTAAATGAAGAAAAAACTGAAACACGCGGACGAAATAGATCTATGACCCCTCTTCATGTCAAAAGACTGATTCGTCAGAGCAAGAAAGATCCCTTCAAGCCTGCTACCGAGCCAAACAGTTCGCACATATCTTAGGCAACATAATTCAAAAGCCTGCAGCCAAAGAATGGTATCACTTTTAAACGCGACACATATTACTAAGCCCAAGAAGTATGCCAGGGATCATGCAAATTGGACATCCCAACAATGGAGGAATATTCTATAGTCAGATGAGTCCAAAGTGGTTATGTTTGGTGGAAAGGGATAACGATCATACGTAAGACGTCCAAAGAACACAGAATACAAACCCCAGTACACCACAAGAACCATTAAGCATGGAGGGTGTAGTGTAGTGGTATGGGCCTGCTTCTCCTACTATGGAGTAGGTCCAATACATTGGATAAAAACCATCATGGATCAGCATGTGTATGTGAATATCATGGAGACAGTAATGCTACCCTTTGCAGGACAATGACCCCAAACACACCAGCAAGAAAGCAAAGGAATGGTTTAGGGCGAACTCTGTGAACGTTTTGGAGTGGCCCGCTCAGTCGCCTGACCTGAATCCCATTGAAAATCTGTGGTCCGACGCCAAGAAGGCAGTTCCTGCTTCCAAGCCAACCACTATCGGATCACTTTGCGAAGAAATTAAAGAGTCCTGGTCCAAAATTCCCAAAAAACCATGCCAGGACTTGGCTGATTCAATGCCAAGACGCTGCGCAGCTGTTATTGCCAATAAAGGACACTGTACTAAATATTAAATGATGAATATAGATTTAGTATTGATAGTTCAAAATTGTTAACTAATGAATTCGTTACTTATCGTTCATTTTTTTTATTTGATTTGTTTCGCCCAATTTTATCAATTTCAATAAAGTTCCTTAAATAACTAAAAAAACATTAAGAATAAGGATGATTCTTTTTTTACTCCCAGATTTGTAAGAGTCTTCCCTTTCTAAAAATGTGCTTAACGTTTTCTGTTCGTTAAAAATGTGAGTTGGGCAACTATTTAAAAATTGCTTGTAGTGGTGGTGCTATTATTTTTTTCACAGCTGTATATATCAAGCATCTTTCGTTTTATACCTTTCGCCACCTCCCCGCTACTACCGCATAGCTATAAATCAAGTAAATAAACCAATTTATGCCGCCCATCGATATAAGCCACAATTTAAATGCATTATTCATTTGAGAATACAAGAATATTTTATAGTACAATAAGATATACTACTGAAAATTTCATCAAGATCGATTAAGAAACACGAAAGAAAATGTGTTTTGGCCTGCAAACACGTGCAGCAGCAAACGCAAATGCCAAGAATTTCTGTATACATGTACACACAAACATTCATGCGCGTCTGCTTTGAATTCAATCAACAGCATTGCAATTGCGATTGTATTGTTTTCTGTGCTGCTATTTTAATTGGTTATTTTCTCATTAAAATTTAATTATTGATGTGGCTCTTGAGTAGAGGCAGCGGCAAGTGGTGCGGTTAGTTGCGAGTTCGAACCCTGCGATGGAAACAATTTTTTTTATTTTTCTTTTTTACTACTAAAGCAAACGCGACCTGTATTTGGTGTTGGGATAAGAGGGTTCAGGGTATCCCCTAGTCGGGAGCTCCCGACTAGAACCTCTTGTTTCTCTTGCAAATTGTATTTATTAATTTATTTATTTTGTAATAAAAGGAACAACATTTTTTTAATAACAAATTCAATAACTTCCCAACCATAGTTTAAAAGTATAAAGTGTAAATATATAGTGACTTTAGTTATTTTTTCCTAAGTATGGAATTTTAAAATCGGTAACGATAAGCTCTACTAAAAATGTGAGGTTTCAACCTTACCATTGTTTTTGTTACTCAATTTGTTAGTTTATCAAATGAGTGAATTTTTATATATACGTACATATGAAAAAATAAGACCGTCAACTTGTATAATTTATGACTATGAATTGGTTTAGCCTACGGAGATCTATGTAATTAAGCATACATATGTATATGCCAATGTGTGCAGCGGCTGAACTGCTATGCACATTAAAATTAAAAGCTCTTACTCGCACCGTCAATACTGGTAATATATTTATGTTTGTAATTATATGTGTTATATATATATATATATATATATATATATGTGCATATGCAGTCCCTAACAAGGAAAGACGAAGATCGACATTGAGACAGAGACAGAAGGAATCCATGTAAAAGATACAAGCAAAGTCTTACCTCAATAGTGTTATTGCTTGCAAACATGATGAATGTGTTTGTCTTATCTATGATGGAATTGATGGTACTACCCTTTATACAATAATTATACAAAAAATAATTTTTATTTCATAAAATAATGTCATCAAAATTTAATTCATGGCTGCTAACAATTTATTTTAATATTTTCAGAAAAGCAACAACAATTACGAAAATCCTTTTCCGGGGACGGTGATAGATAAATACATTACAAGATCGCATATGTATGATTTCTTTTTGGTTTCACAAATGGTTCGACAGGGAACTGTAAGTCCAACACATTTCGTTGTGTTACGTGATGATGCAAATTATGGTCCTGATATCATACAAAAATTATCTTATAAATTATGCTTTCTGTATTATAACTGGCCGGGAACTGTACGGATTCCTGCATGCTGTATGGTAAGTTTGCAAATGTTTTCCTATAGTCTTAAATCCAAAGTTAACAACTAACGAATGTAGAATGAGACAAACCCAGGGGAAAATCTGAATATTCACAAAATCCTTTTGTAAAATCACTGAATGTCCGAATACATCCCGGATTATGGGTTTCCAAACTTATTAGCATTCGATAGGCACTGCGAATACAGGTTGAAAGTAATTATAAATAATAAGACACTTCTAATGTTTACAAATGTTCAAATTGTCTTTTGAAGTAAAACTGTGAAAAATATGTGGACATACATTAGACGATTGGAAATACTTCAGGATGTCTAGCCATTGTCCGCCTGTCAGTATGTATGAACGCGGCGATCAATAAACATATCCGAACTGGGCTGTTGTTTTAAATCATCGAAACCTTGCTCGAAGTTATGTGTATATGTTGTGAACCCATTCAAAATTGAAAACAGTAGGAAGCATGTCCGACGCCGTAAAGTATATATGTTTTTGATCCGCATCAACCGATCGACTTAGCTGATCTAGCAATACCAGCCATATGAGCTCGTAAGTCGCAAAACCTATAAGAGCTAGGCTTAAAATGTTGAAGGTAGGTCCACCTAGTGCAAGCTCAGTATGAGCACTAACTATACAATGCATAGATATGTCAAACAGCAGAACAATCGGATCACGATAAATTGCAACGACTGAGCCCCATGGGTGTCCGCGACCATTTTAGTGTGCCCAGACAAAGTAAGACTGCTGAGAGTGGCAGCCGAACGCCGGCCTCGAAAAGCCGAACGTTCAGTATAAAGCCGCATCTCGCTCAGCGCATAACGTCGATGCGGCGGATTTCTTTTCATAATATATATCCGTACAGCCCAAATACATGTAATAAGTGTTACGAGGCTGTTCCCCATAATTGATAACATGCCCAATTGCTAGGAAGTGGATAAAAATCGATATCGAAATCGTGTTTTTTAGCAAGGGTTAAGAGCTAGAGTCTTTCATTTTACACCTACACCCCATAGCTATAAAATAAATCAAAAATCACTTCATTTCAAAAATTTTTTAAATTATACGAATATTTTATAACCAAAAGAGAAAAGTTTGTAAAGATCGGCTAAGAAACATTGAAGTAATTGAGAAAAGCTTGTGGTTATATTGGCAAGTCACGTAGTTGCGTCAGCACGTGCAAAGCGTAAGAATTTCTGCAACTAAATAAGTAATCCTCGCATAAAATAACGATTGAAGTCATGGTGCTGACGCATCTAATAGTTCAGTTCTAATAGTCTGTTTAGTTGGCTTGCCGGCTATAGCCTTGTAACTTATGCCCATAATAATATTGTTTCATTGATGATTGATTACGGCACGAGCTGCCGCAGGAGACCTAGGATCAACTGTATGTTGGCGCCCAACCACAACAAGAATCTACATTCAACTTAAAGAATTAGTTAGAAAATATATCCCCCAACAAAAAACATGTAAGTTGTTTGCTTAGTGTAAGGACTACAAATCAATAATAAAACAGATTTTTTTAGAAGTAAATTGTGCAAGCTGTTCGCAGCAAAGTTAATAGTGAGGCTTTCATTGAAGAACACAATGCTAGAGTTTTCTATAAGCCAAATAAAAAAATGTGGCAGATGCGGCGAAACGCACATGTTTAACAATACGAGCCTCAGTCGAACGTTTCGACCGTCCGAGCCCTCAAAGATCTGAGAAGCTAATCAACTGCTTTAGGAACCAAATAATCTTAGAATAGGCACGCGACCCACTAAAGCGATATCTCATTTTTTTCTGGCTGCAAGACTCGTCACATAATCCATTCTACCACAAACCCACTTTTCAGACGGTTAAAGCGGCGGTCAACCCAGAATTGGTGAACACACAACCTGGTGACTTACCACCTCTGGCTAGATTCCAACACGCCTTCCTCAAGTGCTTCGTGACTATTATTTTCCGAAAATAGCAAAATTGTCCAACGAATTATTTGTAAATAGGTTAGTGTGCGAATTATGCAGGTTGCGTCTACGATGTATCCATTAATGATGTCGGTAGGCGTCCTGCTCAATCCAATTTTATTGGTCTCCCAGTGGCGGGATTGTGTAGAATGCTGGCCTTGAGGCCCAGCAATGAAGCGAATGATTTAACAGGAAATGCTGGAACACGTTTATTGATCGATGTCGAGTATCGACAAAAGCTATCAAAACAGAACTAAAATTAAAGCCACCAGCGAGCTGACGCATAAGATACCATAAAGCCATAAGTTACAAAGAAGCGTAAGCCTCAAAACTCTGCTCTTGAGACACATGCAAGGGATCAGGTTAATACCGCTGACTGTTGCGATTAGGTCGCTAAACTTAACTATTCGTTAGGTCAGCACAATGAGTGGGATTGTTAGCCAATGCGGAGGTTACTTATAAAGTACTAAATTACTACGTGCGAGGTGGACTCGTTAGTTTGCACTAAAGCAAAGAACCACAGGCACCCCAATATACAAGAACTTAACAAGTCCTAATTGTAATCTGAAACAATCACATCGATACTAAATCACCACTATGGCATAGATGTTGTCATTACACCCCCAAAGTACGTTGATAAAGACCGCAGTCTGTATAAAGATAAGATTGTCATGTAATGTGTATTTATTTATTTTACTTATTAATTGTCGACAAAACGAGTGTCTTCCTAATTATTCAATGCATTATATATAAATTATGAAAATTAAGTGCGAAAAAAGCCTAGTTAGAATAGACAATTTTCTAATAGTATCAACGACTGCAGCAGGTATTTTATTTGCCAGTCCGGCCAGCTGTGCCCCTTTTCACAGCCAAATTGGTCAGTAACGCTATTAGAGCCTACAGCTTAGAAGAAGGGTGTAAGTAGAGAAAAAGGTGTTCTTAAGTAAAATTAAAAATAGTCTTATTTTACCATATTATTAAAGAAAATACAATAAATAGGAAAAAATAAAGTAAGAAGTTGTTAATAAAGTAAAGAAATGTATGATAGATATTAGTGTGTTAAGAGTGTTAATTAGATAGGGTAGAGAAAGTTCGGTGGAGAAAACGGATTAGAAACTATTGTAATTTTTACATAATACGCGAAAAGAATTGTGCATAGCGTAATCTGTTGTGCATGGGAATATGGGGCGATAATTGCAGATAGGTATAGAGGAAACAGAGAATTGAAGACGCCCTAACAGAAAAGAAGAATCAATGTCGCCAACATTAAACTTATGTAGAAAGACAATACCGAGGATTGTCCTACGGTTGGTAAACGACGGATGATTAAAAAGAAACAGCCTGCTGGAGAAGGATGGCAACCGAAGATTAGGGTCCCAATTTACCTCGTAAGGCAATAAAGCAGAAATTGCATCTTAAAAGATTCAATACGATCGTGGCTATTGTTATACTGCGGAAACCAGATGCAAGAACAGCATTCAAGTATAGGGCGAACAAGACAGATGTACAGAAACTTCGTTATAAAAGGATCGTTAAACTCTTTAGACCTTCGATTAATGAATCCAAGAACACCTTTTGCCTCGTAAACGATTGTATCTATATAAAGATGGAAGCAGAGTTTAGAATAAAAAAGAACGCCTTGATCCATAACTGTTAGTTTACTTTGCAATGGAGTATTGTCGATTGTATAGCTGACAAGATAAGGTGTAGTACGATTAAAGGTCATAAACATACACTTCTAACAATTTATATGCACTTGATTGGCCGACCAAAAAAGATGCATAGCTTTCAAATCATATTGTAGACGAGAATGATGTGGGGGTTAGTGTATGATAGAATAAGTTTCACATCGTCCGCATACATAAGTACCAGGGCATGTGATATATCCGAGGGCAGATCATTTATAAAAAGAGTAAATAGTAAAGGGCCAAAATTACTACCTTGAGGAACACCAGAAGTAACGTGAACCTGTTTAGAGGTAATCTGCCTCAGCATTACTCTTTGGGTCCCTACTTTTAAATAAGAACTAAACTAAAGCAAAAGAGACGAAGGGAAACCTAATCGTTCAAGTTTAAGAAGTAAAATATCATGGTGCATAGAGTCAAACGTCTTACAGCAATCTGTGTAAATGACATCAGTTTTTTTCGAAAGGAAAGCATCATTTACCAAGGAAGTAAATTCTAGCAGATTGGTCGTAGTTGTAGATTCGTAGATTCTTTACGAATCCATGTTGAACAGGAGAGGAAACTGATTTGCAGAAATGCTGCAAATTCGAAGTGATTATTTTTTTAAATAATTTAGGGACCCCTTTCTTGTGGACAGGAATGATATAAGATTCTGTCGAAGAGATGGAAAGACAAGATTCAAGGGATTTATTAAAAAGCTTTATCAATGAGTAGGCAACTAGGAATATTGTCAGGCCCCGGATAGTGAGAAGGTTTTAAAGATTTTATAACAAAATGGAGAGAGGAATGGGAAATAATAGGGGCAGGTATAGAACCGGATGAAGTAATATTGTAATGGTAAGAATTTTTATTAGAACAGACGGAAGAGTAAGTTGATTAGAAAAAGTTATCAAAGAGGTTAGCAGAATCAGAGTCATTACTAGCTTTATCTGTCCCGCGCAAAAAGAAGATGACAAACTCGAAGATTTACGCTTCAAGTTTACAAAATTACAAGGAATAGTTTCCTTTGCGAAAGTAAAGGCGGGGCTTGTAGGTGAATGATGAATGCAAAATGAGAGGTTTGCAATTGAGCATTGCAACCTCTAAAGTAGGATGATATATATATAAATCACGCACGTGCGAAAAGTAATAAGCTTCATATACACTTGAATATCAGAAGAAGGACGAACATAGGAGCATGTAATATATATATTCCGTGTAGGAAAAGAAATCTTAACTGAGATAATCTCAGTGTCAGTAGGGGTACTAAAACAGAAAAGTTCTGACTGGAGAGTGGCTTTAACCCAGCACCTCGAGTCGGCCGATCATTTCTATGCAAAATGAAATTGTTCGAGAAAACTTCAAAATCAGATATGGTTGAATTTAACCATGTTTCTGAAAATGCGATTATATCCGAATCGAAGCAAGTGCTAGCCGTAAAAAGATTTTTAAGCTTAGAAATGAGACCTCTGACATTCTGATAATGAATGGAAACTAAGTCGGAAGACAAAGTTAGTTTTTTGGGGCAGTAACTGTGCCTTGTATCGAGGGGACCGAAAGGGTGACAGGGTTCACTTTTTTTTTGCTTAAAATCGTGAACAATCATGTGAGGAGGCCAAAATTTACGATCACAAATGATTGGGAATAAATCATGTGAAACATCAATTTTGAATGATGCTATATCACGAGGGGTGGACAAATTAAATTTGGTTATTGACACGCTAGCAGAAGATTTGTTAGCAATTATAGGCTGCCAAAGACTCAGAAGTGGTGTCAGACGAAAGTCGAGATACAAAAACTTGCCTACGAGCGGCAACAACAGTTAAGGTAGGAGCTGATGGGGCCAAAGAGGCACCGAGATTGATTTTTACAATGTGGGCTAGATTTCGCGCAGGTCTATCTTTGCGGCCAGGAGCTGACGGGACTGAAAGAGTTTGGCTGACTGGAAGCAGTTTCAAGTACAACAGGGGTAATAATTGGACAATCGCTCGAAGAAGGCGATATTGACAACATTGGAGATAAACCCAAATTGCTAGGCACGCTGGGGCAGTCGGCGAGGGCAAAGGCAAAAATTAGGCTCTAACCGGCGATTGGTTGGAGACTTGAATTTATATTTGTAAGCCATATTATTAAGTTTTAAGAATTGATTTCTCACAGAATTATACATTTGGGAGAAATCAATTTGCTTGTCGGTGCATTCTGGGCACGACCAAAGCAAGCGGCCGCAGCCCTTCTTGGCAATTGCAGCGATCTTATCATTATCACGCCGTTATCACTTTCCTAGCCTTGCTGCACCGTCAATTCTAGGCTGCTTTTACCTAACCTGGCAGCTAACTCGCGTTCCCTAAACTCTGTAACGTACGGCGGCAGCAGCTCACGACCCTCTTTTCGCCCTTTTTGCCTTGCGGCGAAAATCCTCTCATTGAGCTTGGCTCTCTTTAACTCCTAAAATCTCAACAGAGTTGCAATTCGATTGCGCTTGCAATGGGGCTCTCTTAATTTAGTACGCATGCTCTTAACTGATAAGTGACTTCATTTACTTCCTTGTATTCTCATTATACTTAGCCTATGGTAACAAGATGATTATAATATAATTTCATTTTTCCTTATACTTATGTTTGGGCGCGGGCCTCACTGTGACTCCGCATCACACCCCTCCCCCCCACCCCCTTTGTTGACGGCGGGTGATTATCACCTTGTGGGCGTCGGTGATGGTCACCCTAAACGAGGAGTTACCGTCGCGTACGCAAAAGCGGTTTCGGCGTATGCGCGGAAGCCTCTAACTTTTCGTTCTCCCCCCCCTAAGCGTCAACCACGGCCTGTCTATTATCGTAATACCCCCCCTCTGGTGCAGCTTATCGCGACTTATCTTATAGCTAGTTAAACCTATTACAAATTTCTTTCTTAAACTATCTTTCGCCTGGTCAGTCGTCTCCTGACCCTTCGGCCTCGTTGTAGTCATCTCCAGGTGGTCCATGATAGGCCTTCAGCTGGGCAATGTTCGCTACACGCCTCTTCCGTTCGCCGTCGCGCGCTAAACGCACGATGTTGGGTGACACGAACCTAACGACCCGAAAGGGGCCGTCGAACTTCGGCGCTAGTTTTGCCGTGAATCCGTCGTCAGCCTTTGACAACTGGTGTTGTCGTAGCCACACCTGCTCGTCCACTTTTGGCCGCCTTTCCCGTCGTCGCAGATTGTAATGTCTTCCCTGGTCCTGGGAAGCACGCTGCAAGTTATGACGGACGATGTCGAACACCTCCCTCAGACGCTGGGCCTTTTTTCCTGGCGTTTGCTGAACAGTGGCGGGCCCAGGCGTAACCTCGTAGTATAAAGCGGCTGGGAGACGAGGTTCGCGACCCTGTACCAAGAAAGCGGGAGAAAATCCGGTCGAGTCCGCCACACTTGTATTCACTGCCAACGCTATCTCAGGTAGGACCTCGTCCCACAAGCTGTGGTGTCCTTTGATGAACTGGGCGATCATCGTCTTGACCGTCCGGTTCGTCCGCTCGGTAGGGTTCTCCTGGGGGCAGTATGGCGCCGTGTATTGCACCTCTACGCCGATCGAAGTCAAGAAGGCCTTGAATGTTCGGATTGTTAACTGCACTCCGTTGTCGCACACAAACTTCCGGGGGACTCCGAATCGGCAAAGTATCCGTTCCCGGAACGCCCTCTGCAAATGTTCCGCCGTCGCTCGTCTCAAAAGGACCAGTTCCACCCACTTGCTAAACGCATCGTGGAATACCAGCAACATGGTGTTACCGTGTTTCGAGCGTGGTTGCGGCCCCACGAAATCTGCGCATAATATGGCCCATGGTTCCGTCACCTGCCGCGTCAGCATTCGTCCCGCCGGTCTCACCTGTTCCACCTTGAACTTCTGACACACCTCGCAGCACCTCACATGTCGTGCGGCGTCCCGAAACATCCCTGGCCAGTAGTACCTCTGTGCTAGTCGGGATATCGTCTTCCTCACCCCTTGACGCCCTGCCGTCGGGGCATTGTGGCACTCCTGCAGGACTCTCTGCCTCTGGTTACTGGCGACGCACAGTTTCCATGGCACGTAGTCCTCGTCTTCGGCTCTGTGTCCCAGGTGGCGATAAAGTTGGCCATTCTCGACAGCATAGTCCGGATACTTTGCGGGCTCCTTGGCGAGTCTCTCGCGCGGTCCATCCACATGGGTGCTGCTCCTCCACGGCCTGACGACATGCCTCCAGTGACTGCCGGGACGTTCAACTTCCCCCGTCGGTACTGCAAGTCGAACTGGAACTGCTGCAACTCTAAGGCCCATCGAGCTATCCTTCCAGATGGACTCTATGGAATTGAGCCATTTAAGTGCCAGGTGGTCGGTAATGACGTCGAACCTGTACCCCTCCAAGTAACATCTCAACTTGCGGATTGACCAAACTATAGCCAGACATTCCTTCTCCGTGGCTGAGTAGTTGGTCTCTGCCTTCAGAAGTTTCCTACTGGCGTAAGCGATGACTCGCTCCTCCTTGTCATTGGTCTGTGTCAGGACGGCGCCGAGACCGTAATCGCTCGCATCCGTTTGCAGCACGAATTTCCTGCTGAAATTCCACGCCCCACGACCATACCTTTCCCTTCTTCAAGAGAGCGGTCATCGGCTGCACCACCGACGCGAATTTGGGGACGAAGCGTCGATACCACGATGCCATCCCAAGGCACTGACGCAGCTCCTTGCAGTTCGATGGGGCCGTCAGCCTCTGGATGGCGAGCACCTTTGAGGGGTCCGTCCGTATTCCTTCGCCGCTCCCTACGTGTCCTAAATATACCAACTCCTTCCGGAAGAAATGGCATTTCTCTATGTTGAGCTTTAGGTTCGCTTCCCTCAGTCATCGGAACACTTCTCTCAGGTTGGCTACGTGCTGCTCCTTGGTTGCGCCTATGACGATGATGTCGTCCATCGTATACTGCCTGCTCCCTTCCTCCATGGGGATCTGCCAGTATCCTTGCTTCAGGTCCAGCGTCGATATGTAGCGCGCGTGCCGTAGGCGCTCTAAAATGTGGTTTATCCGGCGTACTGGGTATGCGTCGAATGATCGAATGTGCATTGAGCTGGGGACGGCTCGATGGCTCCCGTCCGGAGCAATTCCTCCACTTGCTTGTCGATGACTTGTTGCTGGGTTCCTTGGGTAGTACCTCTGCTTGATGGGCTCGTTGTCCTTCATTACGATCCGATGGCTAGCTATGTGGGACACGCCTTTCAACCCCTCGAATCGTGCCAACTCTGCCTCCAGAAGCACCTGTAGGCTGGGCTCCAAGTCTGCTGGCCAGATGTCCTCGCTACTAGGACTCTCCTCTCCAGACCCTTTACCACTACTAGCCTTGTGACTAGTTCTCGCGGCCGGGTTTTCTCACGTGACTAGTTCCCCCGCTAGCACGACTCCTTCTAAGGTGCGAGGATCCTGCCCGTTGGATCCAGCCACCCTCCCCAGCTTCGCACTCTTAGGTGCTGATCCACACATAGGCCCTGAATCCCTGCCTCTGCTGACTTCCGTCGTCGCCTGTCCTTTTACCCCAACCCCTGTCAAGTCCTCCCTACGGTTCTGCTTCTGATCCTTTCCTGGCGGTCTAGACAGCTCGCTGTCCGACCGTACCTCCGCTGGCACCCTGGACATACCCTAATCGTCCGACCGTGCCTTCCCTAGCACCCTGAACACCTCTTTATCGTCCGACCGCACCTTCACTGGCACCCTGGACATACTTCGATCATTCGATCGTGCCTCCGGGATTCTCTCCGCGGGACGGACCGCTAGCCCCTGCCGAATCCCTAACCTTGCCTCCTGGATCGGCTTTACAGGGCAGCCAGTCGCCCCTTTCCTAATTTCCCGTCTCTCCGGCGTCCCTAACGTCATCTCGCTGTCCCCGCAACGAATCGTCGTACCTATCGCTCGCAGAAAGTCCATTCCTAGGATCACTTGGTCTAGCATCGGCGTCATGATTAGTAGCGGCACGCTTATCGTACGCCCCGCTACACTTACGCCCGCGCGCAGCATCCGCGCGACGTCTAATCTTGACCCGTCCGCCAGTCGTATCCTCGTTTGTACTTCCCTAATTTCCACGTCTTTCGCTACCTTCGCCGCGCAGGCACCACTGATGAACGATCGAGTGGCGCCTGTGTCGATTGTCGCCGCGTAGTCCTCTCCACCGATCTTGATCGTCGCGACGACACGACCCCCCTCGACTCGCAAAACATCTACTGCCTCCGGGCTCCGCTGACATCGCTTTCCATTCGCTTCCGGTCCGGATGGTGCCTCTGTCCGTTTCCCTGAGCCGGTCGTCTGCAGCATTCCTGGCTGCTCACCCCCCTGGTTCCGCATTGCGTACAAAAGACTATCTGCGGGTTGGGACAGTCTCTCCTAAAATGCCTGTCGTCGCCTGTCCTTGCCCCTCGCCTAGATACGTGCCTATGCTATTACCTAATCGAGATCGTGAACCTGGGGGATACTGTTGACCCTGCTGTTTTATACCCTCATACTCGACCGCTAGTTGTATGAGCTTCGACAGCGACGCGAAATCTTGCCTCCGCACATACAATTATATTCTCGCCAATTCTCGCTCCGGACCATAGCCAGCGTGATGCATCAGCGCCCTGATGTCCACCACATACTGCTTGAATCCTTCGCCCTCTCGTTGACGGCGAGCCCGGATTTTATCTTCTAACAGTTCAAAATATCGCGGAGGCAAAAAGAAATCCAAAATTCCCTCCTTAAACTCGTTCCATGACACCTCTCTTAGCCCACTTGTCATGAAACAGCGAGCGGCTTCGCCGATCATGACCTCGTTCGTTGCCCGGGGCAACCTATCGGTGTCAATTTCATAAGATAGGGCCCGATCTTCGATGGCCTCTACGAAGGACAGCGTATCAGCCTGCCCATCGAAGCGTATACCCCACTTCCTGACCTGTTCCGGAACGATGCAGTGCCCCCTATACTCCATGGGTTGGCGAGTCTGTGTTAATGGGACGCCCTCAGTAACACGAGGCGTCCCCGATTCCTTCGTCCTGTCGCTCGCCTTGTAGTTCGGGATCGCCGGGACCTCGAGAGGGCGAAGGATTCAAGCAGTATGTGGTGGACATCAGGGCGCTGATGCTGCTAGGCTGCTTTTACCTAACCTGGCAGCTAACTCGCGTTCCGTAAACTCTGTCCTTCGTTACGTATGCACGTCCGATACTCACGCTTGCCGGTTCCAAAGTGAAGCTGCTGATCGGCAGCAGCTCACGACCCTCTTTTCGCCCTTTTTGCCTTGCGGCGAAAATCCTCTCATTGAGCTTGGCTCTCTTTAACTCCTAAAATCTCAACAGAGTTGCAATTCGATTGCGCTTGCAATCGGGCTCTCTTAATTTAGTTCGCATGCTCTTAACTGATAAGTGACTTCATTTACTTCCTTGTATTCTCATTATACTTAGCCTATGGTAACAAGATGATTATTAATCATTTTTCCTTATACTTATGTTTGGGCGCGGGCCTCACTGTGACTCCGCGTCACAAAGTATTTGAGCAGTTAGGAAAAGTCTTCGCACTTTCTCAGCCAAACTTCACACGTGATTTGAAGGCTGTCCGTTATACACCCAAATTATTCTGATATTGATTATTGTTTTAAATGGGACAATAACATAGCGCATAAGACCAAACATATGGTTAGCATACGTAATTTCTCATCTTTTTTAACTTTTTCTTTAAAAGAAAAGGGTGCTCTAGTCATCCCCAAATTTACCTCGTTCTACAAGCTGGTTTGTCTTCGCTCTAAACTTTGTATTTTATTTTTGCCAAATAATAGGTCAAGGGGTATACTAGCAAAAATAAAAATAAGCCCGCAACTACCTCAGCCGACAGAACTACTTTACTTACATGCATATCTATACATATAAACAGTATACAGTACATTATTGAGTTTTGCGCTTGCCTCTACGTGGCTTGCGATTTCTTTAATAACTTTCTGTGTAAAGAATGTTCGTATATTCTCAAAATTACAGGAGCATTTAAGGTGTGCTCTTAATTGGTGGGTAGTTCCATTTGATTTAGTTATCTGATTTTGAGAGATGGGGTAAGGCGTGGGGTAGCCTTTAAATGAAAGATACTTGATATGTATACTATTCTAAAAGCCACATGTCAAATTTTGTGAATAGGGAATACGATATTCTTATCGTTTGCTTAGAAACAAGATAAGCTATCGATTATCGGAAGCCTACCAGTGCTGCGTGGGCATTAGGGGAACCTTCTTTCAGACTTTAAGTCTCTAGCTCTTATGGATTCTGAGACCGACGGATTCATACATACGGACACACCGCCTGACAAACAGATGCACATTGTTTAAAAAAAAAACTACTTTCTTAACCAATTATTCCTATAGTGCAATATATTATTATATAATATTACGATATTAATAAAATGACTCTTATGTGAGGATCATAGTTTAATGGATAATTTCCGAGTTTGGTCAAGATACCTTGAAAAACAAAACAGTTTTTTTAAACAAGTTCTTAATTTTTGACCGTTTCTTCCTATGGCAACTATATTATATAGTGGTCTGATGTTGATAATGTCTTGGGATGTACACTCTAGTTTTTCTATGTGCTATTCTTATTCTTGTCGGGAGTTCCCGACTAGGGGATACCCTGAATCTCTTTTTTACCAACATCAAATGCAGTTCGCGCTACGATCTCGTTTGCTTTAGCAGTAATAACAAGTAAGAGGTTCTAGTCGGGAGCTCCGGACTAGAATATACCCTGAACCCTCTTCTTCCAACAACAAACGCAGCTCGCGCTACGCGCTCGTTTGCTTTAGTAGTAATAAAGATAAATTAAAAAAAAGAAGTTCCCTTGGCAGGGTTTGAACTCGCAACTAACCTCACTACTTTCCGCCGCCTCTACTCAACAGCCACACCAGCCAAAACAAAATAATAATTTCCTCGGTAGGTCTCGAACTCGCAGCAGAATGGACTACCCACCGCCGCCTCTACCCAACAGCCACACCAATTATTTAGTCTTAATGAGAAAAAAACCAATTAAAATAGCAGCACAGAAAACAATACAATCGCAATTGCAATGCTGTTGATAGATTTCAAAGCAGACGCGCATGAATGTGTGTGTACATGTACACAGAAATTCTTGGAATGCGCGCTTGCTGCTGCTAACACGTGCGCACATAACCTTTGTGTTTCTTAAACGATCTTAATGCAATTTTCAACAGTACATCTTATTGTGCCATAAAATATTTATGTATTCTCCAAAAGTCCATTGGATATAGATTGTGGCTTAAATTGATGGGCTATACAAATTGGATTATTTACTTGATTTGTAGTTTTCCGGTGGTGTAAAATTAAAGATACTTGATCTAGAAGCTACATGTCAAGTTTGGTGACTAGCTCATATTATTTACCAAAATTGCTTAAAAAACAGGATTTCGATATCGATTTTTATCCATTACTTGGAAACGGGCAAGTTATCGAATATCGGAAACAAACTCGATCTGCGCGGGCACTAGGAGGACGTTCAGCTAAAATTTCAAGTCTCTAGCTCTTATAGGTTCTGAGATCCTTGCGTTCATACATGCGGACATGGCTGTTCTGTTATTTTAATTCGTTGTTTTGTTCGTAAACAATAAGTAGTTGGTATGGTTGTTAAGTAGAGACGGTGGCAAGCAGTGGCGTATATTACGAGTTCGAGTCCTATTGAGGGAACTATTTTTTTAATTTATTAAATCTATTTCTATACCCTGAACCCATTGAAACTGGGTAAAAAGGGTATTAAGTATTTGTACAAATGTATGTAACAGGCAGAAGGGAGCGTCTCCGGCCTCATAAAGTATATTTATTCTTGATCAGCATCAATAGCCGAGTCGATCTAGGCATGTCCTTTGGCTTGCCCCGTTTCCAAGCAATCGATAAATATCGATATCGATTTTTTCTTCTAGAATAATATTTATATATCAAGTATCTTTCATTTTATAGCTATCACTACCTCCTCGTTAATACCTCATAGCTATAAGTTAAGTAAATTATTATATTTATATTGACCCCAATGTAAGCCACAATTTAAATGCACATGACTTTTAGATAATATACAAATATTCTATAGCACAATAAGATGTACTGTTTTATTTATTTTATTTATTTTTCATTTTTGTTTGCTTTATTTCAATTATACTGTTGAGAACAACTTAAATTAAATTCATATGAATATTTACAAAACATCTTATTCTACTGTTAAGTCTAACAAGATGTACTGTAGAAAATTTCATAAAGATCGGTTAAGAAACGCAAAAGTTGTTAAAGAAAATGTGTTTTGGCTGGCCTCGTTATTGCGGCAGCTATCGCAAATTGCAAGAATTTCTGTATACATGTACACACATACATTCATGCTCGTCTGCTTCGAATTCAATCAACAGCATTGCAATTGCGATTGTATTGTTTTCTGTGCTGATATTTTAATTGGTTTTTTTTCTCATCAAGACTCAACTACTACTACTAAAGCAAACGAGCGCGTAGCGCGAGCTGTGTTTGGTGTTGGGTTCCGGGTATCTCCTAGTCGGGAGCTTTCGACTAGAACCTCTTAATTGTTTCTCATCGGCAAGGTACCATGGGGCATGTTCGAATTTTAATTAATTTTAAGTTAATATTTAATGCAAACACAAATTTTTTTTAAAACCGGCGTGAGAACTAACATTTTCAATGTGAGTTTTGCACCAGCCGGTGAATACATTACGTTGTTATTTTGCACTTTTCTGTATAGTTTTATATTCTCTTTCATTCCTCATTTGTACTTTTTCAGTCTACCGATTCTTAGAAAATAGTACACTTAAGACGGTGGTTGTGTTTATAGTTGTGCACCAAGGTATGAGGTGTTTACTAAAATTTATTCCTAGTTTGCTCAGTATGTCAGATATGTAAGAGGATTTCTATACAAGAACCTAACCATCGACCGATCGTTCCAATGATTATAGAGATCCAATACGGCCGATTTCGACATACATATGTATTGCCTGGGACAGAAAAACTGACCCATGCATAACATAGCTTCAAGACGATACCTAAAAATTGTTAGACTAGTTCGCATAAAAACAGACAGACGGACGGAGGGATTAAAATTTCTTATATAAAATTAATGAGGCCATATAGGTACTAATTCATAGATCATATTACATAATACTTGTAAGTTTGCTTATTATGTTAAATTTTTAATTTTTTTTCAGTACGCTCACAAGATGGCTTACTTAATTGGTCAAAGCATTCAACGCGATACTGCCAGCAGCTTATCGGAAAAGCTTTTTTATTTATAAAAAGTGAATATTACTAAATAACATAACTATAAACATATTGTAGAACAAATACAATAAATATAGCGCAAGCAATAAACGAAGAGCAGTTTCTCGCTTTTTTTTTTTTTGAACTGCGTGTATGTAATTTGAGCGCAGCTTCGATTAATGATTTAATGTTAAATATTTTAAGTTGTTTCATGGGAAATGGAAATAAATTGGGATTATCTTGGTTGACTTACAGAATGTATGGATGTATTTGATGGATCTTCTTAAAAATGTATATAGTTTTAGTTTTCCTTAAAATTCTGTGAGCTTTTACATCTTTGGTAGTCTTTAACCGTTCTTTATACGTTTTCGTGTGCTGGTGTTAAATAGGTGGCCAGCTAAAAGCGGTTAATTACGCCTGAGGAAAAAAAAATGTATTATGGCTTTGATTACTAAGGAGACGGTACGTCACAGTTCATTCTTTACAGCTCGACACCGATAAGCTATTAGGAAAATTTTCCATTCAACTCCTGCTAGTTAATCGCTCCTTCATAATTGTTGACAATTATGGTTCCACTCTTCCACGGAGGTTGACGGATACCCGTAACGGATGCTCCTCGACGGGCAAAAGCACGACTTTGAGGAATTTAATCCCTTGCTGTCTCGGAGCCAGCAGCAACCAAGAGCGATGAAGGATAAGGTATAAAATCTCCCGGCACAATTCAGTTGAAAACGAGGACAACTACCTCGCGGCCACCACCATTGTTTTTAAATACTGGCCGGCATCAGTGTACGATATAGGTGACACTCTGTGACGACGAGCACTTAGCTAATACATGGTGAGGATTATTAGAGTTTCCTGTTGGTGGGCGTTAATTAGTGCGAGTCCAAGCCTGTGAATGCTGAAATTTTTCCAGGAAACTGTCACCTAGCGCCTTTATATGGTTAACTGGGAAGGGGTCAAGGCAGAGAAGACTGAGAAGGTCCCCTCGCCAGGTCATTGGCACATAAAATGATGATCGTGGCCAAGTCAGACGGTACTGACATGAGTAACTACACGACCGGGTAGAAAACTCAATGATGGACGACGATGCCGAGTATGCCGAAAGCCTCGAAGTTGTCAGGGGAACTTGGTCAACTTGCCCGAGGCCAATTGTACGGTATCGACGCTAATTCGAAAGATGTCTCAATAAATTCTTCGGATTCACCTCCATCACTACAAATTAGCATAAGCTCGGCCTACATCGGACCTAATATTGTCCACAGTCAGGTTTCTTATTGTGGTAGCAAGGACTCTGGAACTGGGCTGACGGAATTCAGTATATAAGTAAATCAAGACAAGAGTAAAATTTTTCTTCTAGCAAAATACTTTTAGTCTTTACTTAGGCATATTTTTTCTGCCTAATAGGGCAAGTTCAGTCAGTTGTAACCCTCATGTCTTCACTGGCATCATAGGGTTTGTGGATGTTTGTTAGTCGAGGTACATGGCAGTGTCCTGAAGGATTCTGAATTGTTGAAATGGGCTCTATATACTTCCTTTCGGGATAATAATGGGCTGCAATTAATTTCAAACAACGACTCGACGCAAGTATAGAATGACATCAGTAAGAATCCCTTTGATATTAGCTTTGTTCTATATGGTTGCAGTTATCAAGCCGATTGCTTTCATGAGAGGCTAATATGAACTTGTCTGAAAAAGTATATAGTTTATAACTTAAAATCAGACCGAAAGGGCGTGCAGTTGTTTAACCACCGTGCAAATTCAATGTTAATCGGCAAGACAACGATTGCTTTCATGAATTTATGTCTAGCTTATGCTAAGATGGCGAAACAGCGAGTTCCCAAACTATGCCCCTGCTTCTTCCAAAACTTCTTTCAGACCATTGTGAGCACTGCCATCCAATGGACTGTTCGCTTCAAAACGTCTCAAGTCCGCCACCTTGCAATTGGCGCCTGAGAACACATCCCCGCGGCAACAATGACGAAGGTCCCTACGCCCACGTCGCAGTCCTCTTTGTTCCCTTTGTTCGTATCTGAATATTGTAGACGTATTTTCTTTACCTTCGCTGCTAGAACCTGTTTCAGGAGAGAACCGCCCCTTAGGATATGTTCAGGGGCGCTCAATAAAATGAAATTATGTGCCGACCACGCTGGTGGGGGGAGTTTCGAGCTCTGCCGCGGTCTGGAGTTCATTGTCGAGCGTCCGAAAGAACTAGTTCTCTGAGGACTTCACACCTGCTTTTTAACAAACTAGACCATTGATAAAAATGCGTTCATACCCCTGATCCAGACGTGCAAGTAACTCTAGCAGATGGAGATCAACTTCAACGTAGTTTGTTCCGTTGTCGGAACGCACCCGTTCCGAAATTCCTCGACGAGCATCGAGCATTTGAAAAACAAAAATAAACACATTGTTAATGACGTCAGACACTAACTGCATAAAAAAATTAACAGAAGCACATTTTAATTGTACGGTCGACGTTATTTTAATTGGTAATGAGACACCCTATTCTAGCAAGGAATAGTACAAAACAGAGAGTGCATTCGTACGATTGCACTAATAAATCTCTGGTTAGAAGAGGCACAGTAAGCTGCAGACTAACGCCGTAGAGTTTTTTTATCTGCTGGTTCTGCGATAGAGTGCAGACCTTCTTATATCAGGAGTTATATGTGTATATTTGGCAAGAGCATATTAAGTGCGGAATAAAAGTGTTGATCTAGCCCAAAGGTACGTTAGTTAGTTCAAAGAATTGATATCCTAAAGTATAGGTGCCCATTACAGACGCGTACCAGCCATGAAAACCCAAGGGGCAAATCCTAGGTGGTCACAACAGCGATATTTAGCAAACTCGGTTGCCTAGCATCCCGGAGCTTAGCTTAGGGGGAAGAGCACCGACCAATCCGACGCGCTAGTCCCGAGCACAGATAGAATGAGCCACTCGAGCGAAACTGAAAATTAAGAACATATACTTTCTTTGAGTTAGTTTATTGTTATTATATTGTCCATCAAAAACCAGACTAAAAGCTAAGTACAATAATTCTTATATTTATGATTATAATAATTCTTATAAGCTACTGTGGTCAAAAAGTAAGGTGAATTTTGTTTTAGAATTATACATTTTTATTTATTCTTCCAAATTGATTTCACTAATGCCAACGTTTTTTCCAATCTTTGGAGCATGCTAAAATGTCTTCCTCAGCTTTAGCCTTCAATGCGCGTAGCGATACACGTTTGATCTCTTTAATCGACTTAAAACGATTTCCCCGGAGTGGTCTCTTGAGCTTAAGGAACAGCCAGAGGTCATAATGTGCTAAATCAGGCGAATACGTTGGTTGTGGAGTGACATTGCTGGAGTTTTTGGCGAAAAACTCATGAAGAACCAGTGCTGTGTGTAACGGTGCATTATCGTTGTGCAAAATCCAAGTGTTTTTTCACGCAAACGACGCATAACACTTAAATAATATTCCTTGTTTCGCTCGGTTGATCGGTTGTTTTTGGATCATAGGCATAAATCCAAGCCTTATTGCCCATAATAATTTGTTTGTAGATTCATTGATTCAAATGCTTGAACGCGACGCTCTTTTTTAAAAAAAATTGCGAAATGTTGGTTTTGTCATTTCGACGGAAATTTCATTCCGCAAGCAAAATTTAATAGCACTTCTTTTCTCAACAAAATTTGACATCGTAAAAGTCGTCAAATTCACTTTTCTCTGTTCACAGAACCAGCGTATTCTAAAAACTAATGATGATATTGACATGTAATTTGTCACGGATAACACTTACAGTCCTACCAACATGAAAAAAATGCATTTGTCCGAGCACAGTGGTATTAAGCCGCAAGCCCCAAAAATGCCTATCTTAAGCCTTTTGCGGGGAGTCTGATGTTCGGCCGTCTGCAAAAATGTTGCAACTTTGCTTGTCAACATAATTTCTGTTGACGGCACGCTAGGCATACATGACGGAGTCATTGATCGCACTAGTCATTTCGATCGGGTTGACTCGTACATTTCGACTTTAAAGGAAAGGTTGTCTGAATTTAATCATCGTCGCCTGTACACTTCACATTTGGATGGCGCCCAATACGAGGGGTACAAGCATGAGTATTTGAGTAGCTTGAATACCAAGTAAACAACTTTCAGTAGGAAAATCTGTAAAACCATTCATAAAGATTATCAGCTGTTAATTTGAGAGGTACCTGAAAACAATTTTAGATCAAATATATATAGGTTGACCTTGCAAATGAAGAGCATCAGTAACGTTATGATGGGACTACTTTGGTAAGAGTTTTCTCGAATCGTTAATAATTTACAAGGCTCTGGAGTACTTCGAACCTTGTCCAGCATTTCAATATGCCTTTTTAACCAACTTTTCAATAGTTCGATTAGTCGAAATAGTAATGGAAAACTATCGCGCTAATTTCGGTTGATCATAAGCACTCGTTACTCGGTCTTCGACCGTGCTAAGGAAAAGTAACTAATAAAAAAAAAGAAAGTGGACAGAGCTAGGACATGAGTAGATATCACTATTAAATCGAGCACCTACGAAGAATATATCTTATAGTGCCGCGGAATTTAAATTTTGGCTCTCGATGGAGGTCATACATAGGTGATTGTTATTGCAACTACCGTTCATATGCGATGTTATTTACTTAAGGTTCCCAAGAATAGTATTAAGATTGCATAGATTGCAAGATCACATAATTTTATTCAAACATTATTTAAATTCATGATTGGACTATAGGAATACATATCATTAAAAGAAATACTGTTTCACGTAAAGCCAAACTTTATCCGGGCAAGAGCATAGGTGAGCGAGGTTACACATGATCTGCCGTCAATTTACTACAACCCTTATGCAAACAATATTCATTGTAATTGGACGCGATGCCTCTCCAGTGGGTGTTTTGAGTCTAACTACTAAGATCCATTCTTCGGGGGGTGTATGCGACTCCTTAATCAACACAAGAGGATACGTGTGTGGATTTTGCATTCCATTTATATATAATGCTGTTGTAAAGTGGTCAGATACTCCAAATTCAATCGTTTCCAAAAGCATTGCAGCATGGCCCGAGATTGCTGCCAGTAATCTAATCTGCTTGCTGGGACTTGTTCTAGATTCCCTTCTGGAACCATAGTGTAGGGTCGATCAATCGAGTGATGTATACAATGGGCGAAAATTAACAACGGTCTCGATTTGTGCCAACAGAGAGCGCAAATTCACTGATCGCACCGCTGACTCCCACTTGCCACCACGGTGTGGAGCAAGTAGCGGAATGAAACTCCTCCATTGCATTCAGAACTTTCCTTGCGCCGACAAAATTTCGTGCGTCGTCGTCATTTGTACGGCGGCATACGAAGCGAAATAAAATGCGAAGTGCGGCCAAAAAGGCATCTGTAGCTCTTCTCCTTGAAGGGGCCGTCCCTTATAAACCTTGAGAGTTATGGGGCCGGCGTAATCGCAGCCAGTGTTTTCAAATTGAAATGCTTGTCAGACCCTGACTGCTGGTAGATCAGCAATGAATGTTTGGCTGTATGATGGCGTTATCTGAAACATTACAAAACAATCGTAACATTGTCTCACGATGACAAACAGTGCTGAGTCCCCTGGGGGCAAATGCATAATCAAGGCGATCAGTCCAAGCGCGGAAGAGATTTTTGCTCGAGTGGTGTAAGTAACGTAGTTCTACACGACCATCTGTGTGTGTAATCCGACTGTAAACAGAATGCTATGACTGATGCACTTGAGCATACCTGCAGTTCCATAGTGCCCGAAGAGCATCTAACATAACGTGGCATCGTTAGTTCCTTCAATGCAATAATATGCATGCGAAATTTTCGCCATTGCGCTACCAAGTCCGGTGGGACCCAATCCAAGTCATGCAGCCATAGCTCTTGTAATAAAATCTTGAACTGAACGAAAACTGATGCCAACAGACCAAGCGGATCAAAAATGCGGGAGACGTTAGAGAGTACCTGCTGTCTGCTAACATGCTCAAATTAGCGTTCTCTTCCAGACTGTCAGTTGCTGGCTGCATGGCAAGCATGTATGAGCTTATCTCGGCGCTGGAGAAGCTGATCTTCAGTTGATGATTCTGTCAAGACATCATCGACGTAAATTTAACAGGATCCTTGCTTCCTACTGATCCATTAAACTCTAATCTTGCCATGGCTGTCTAACTTCTTCTCGTCGGTAATTACAGCGTAGCGTCTCTAGTGCGTATGATATCCGTGATTTCAAACGAAGCTTTCTAAAACCCCGTGTGGTTTCAGCTTTTACCGATGATTTGCCCTTGACGAAATAGCGTCGTTAGACAACAGATATATTGTGAAATCGTTCGTTTCCTTTAACCAGGCGTTTTCACGTTGTGTCAAATAATGCAACTTTTGAGTTTTTGCTTGTAGATTGTGATTTCTAACAAATCCTTAACTGCTGGCCATTCCTTATAATTGCCACCTAAATATTTAATCTGCAACTTTGACAACTCTGATTCTCGTAAATGAGTCGCAGGAGCGGCAGTCGAAGTTGTAGTTGTTGCCACACTCAACGGAAATCGTGCCAAGAATTCTTTTTGTTGTTGTACGAATTGCGAAATTGCTTATTCGTTTGCTATTGCACTCCGCTTAGCATGCTTCGATTTTGTTGCTCATGCCGGATTTTTTTGTATACGTGCCCGCCTTAGTGCGAGCAGGAACGTCAGAGTTTTCAGGTAATTGTTCTCACATACTTCATTGTCGCTGTCGGGTTCGACATACGTTTTAATCGTGACGTGGTTATGCAATCTATCAGGCCAATATTTGTTCTTCGTAAACCGCCATAAAGTTGTGTGGCAGGTGCAAGGTGAAGTCGTTGTGAGTTACCGGGAAGATAGTGAGCTTCTTGCATTTCAACTTAACTGAGTTGTTGAAATAAACTATAATAACGGATTGTAAAATCTCTGAACTAGATATACTTAAAAGGCTAATGACAGTCGCATATGTAAGTTGGCCAGCTAAATGTGATTTTAGCTCATTGGTAAGCATTTTGTTTCTGGCTAACGAAGTCTTGTGTAGGTGACCCCTCCTATTGTAAGTCACTTATAACAAATGGTTAACGGTGTTGTTAAACGGTTTATTTGTGCTGCAGTTTTTGTGTTACTACATGCTAGGCTCGGTCAACTGTTGCTATGTAATTCTTATGTTCTGTAAGTCGTTCGCGTCGGTGTGCCGGCAATCACCTTTAAGGCTGTGCCCAAGAAGTCTACACTTCTTGCAATCCTATGTTGCACATTGATAGCGTAAAACAAGGAGTGTACATGTCCGGTGTCTACTTCTAACAATTTCTGCATTTGAGAATGTTTCTACAATGCCCGTTAAATTTATAGTTACCCATCATCAGTCTGTAGTTAAGGAGGTTTACGGTATGTCCATACTAGTTAGTCTCCGTCCATAACTGGTACATAGTTCGAGTTAGTAGCTAATGCGTGCTGTCACGGAAAGCTTGAAAAAAATTACAAGATGGAAAGATCCGGAATTATAAAAAAAACGTTAACAAGGCAGTCTTAAGTTTTATCGGAGGGTGTGGACCACCCTCCCTGTAAAAAGGACCGTTGTCCCTAAATTAGATCTTTTGAACATAAGGGGGTAAGATTGTTCCCTAACCTCCTGTTGGATTTTCCTAGTACCTTTTCCCTCTACTCCAAACCCTGTTCTGCTTATCCCGGTAAACCTTTTGGTTTTGTTTAGTTTAAGCCTTTTGGATTTTAATAGCAACTTCTTCTCATGTACTAAGGGTGGGGGCGTGGAGAACATCAACCGGCTTTCTAAATGTGCCGAAATGCACCGATTTATTGAACTCTGCTCGATCCGGTCGTTTGCTAGATCCCCCTCTGCAGCAAACAACAAATTGTTAACAATGCTTCGTTGTGGGGAAGCTGTTTACGCGCTCGTTCTGGAAGCGGGCCAAAAAAGGGGAGGTCGCAGTGAATTGCATTTACAACACCTGGGCTTATCACCGATTTAAAATCCTCGATAAGGGATTTGGTATGAGTAAAACTGATGGCAAAATATAAAGTCTACGCCTGGTAAAGCAAAAGAAAATCGATGCTCAGTAGGCTGGGCGCATTGCCTTCTAGCAGTAGGAATTCGTGCTTTATTGGGCGACTCGCTATAGTCAAGCTTGCTGTGGCTCAAACGGTGGCCAGGAACTGTTCGAAGGATTGCGCGGCGGCGGGTACATGGCGAGCTGCTTCAAGGAGCGTCGTAAGGCTGTTTTCTCAACGAGTGGTCTGAATGGCGGCTGCCGCGCACTCACGCCGGGCGGCAGCTCTTCAAACAAAGGGGCCTGAACATCTTTAACTTCTTCAGAAGGAGTATTTGGTCTGGGACTGGGTTGTTTGGGTGGCAGCATAATAGCGGCTAGGCTCTTTAGGGACTCTATATTCTATTTGGCCATTTTCTCAAACGGTGCATCGGTCGCGTAATGGGTCGTTAATGGGTCGTTCTTTTCGAATGGTCAGATAATGCGAGCGGATACTCGCCTGGGCAGTTTTAGTTAATTGTTAACCCCCAAAGGCTGCTTTGCTCTGGTTTTCCGCCAGAGTCAAAGCCTATAGGTTGGCTCAAGTTGCTCGTTGTGTTCTGCTGCGAGTGGCTAGCATACGCTACCGTTGCCACATTCAGCACGGTGCCAGTGGTTCGCCGTCGGCATTCCGCCTTTAGACTATAGACCATATTGGGCGGTTCTGTCAGGGTGCGCGGGTTACTGGCAGCGCGTCCTAGTAGATGCCGGTATGGGTATTTAAAGAAAAGTGTTCTCGCATGGCAGCAGTCAGTGCTGCGTAGGAACGGCAAGGTGGCATGGAAGCGCTGGGCCCGGCTCTCCGACCAATAGTACTCCTCCGCAATGTCGGCTAGAAGACGCTGAAACTCAGGCCAGGGTCTTGTTCCGTTGCAAACAGTAGGTGTGTCCGTATTCGGAATCTCTACTACTCCCACAGGATAGAAATGGCTGTCAGTCACGAAATGGTTGAATGTTGGCCTTGTATGGCACCACCATTTCTGGGCGCCGCCGAATTAGGGCGCGCATGATAAAAGCGCACTGGTCTTGGTGCTGCGTCCTTATCCCCTTTTCGGATCACTCTGAAGGCTGTACAGCGGTCTTCCGCAGATCGGGCAGCGGCCTCGTATCTTCGCAACTCAGCGATCATACAGGCAATGCCGATATTCGTGGTGTGATTGCTGCAATCCTATCGTTGGCAGTGGGAGTTATTGCTCCGGCTGATGCCTCAGCTGCGTTTGTGCTTTTGGCAGCGCCAAATGGGCCAAGTAGGCCACCTAACATGGTGCGTTCAAACGAATACCACATTTGTTGGAACTTTTGTTCGAGCTGCTGTTCTCTGACATCCATGCAGTTGTCCAAGTGCTCTACAAAGATCGTTCACGTGTGTCTAAGCGGTCGGCCATCGCATAGGATCTCCTTAAACAATGTCGGCAAGAACTGCTTCTGTTACGCGGCTGTCCTTAGTGATGTCTGCCGTTAGCAAGTCGTCTTATTAGGCATTACGCGCTGTTTTTACAAACACATTGGGTCAAAGTGAATTGGTGTCGAAACGGGTAGCCGAGTGGAACTAATTGTAGGCGGGGACAGCAACGTCAGACAGTGCATAAAGATTCAAAAAATTAAGAGTAAGGCTTCCTTAATTATTTTTCGATACAACTTTATCGGAGGCACGTGGTAGTCTGGTCGTACCAAAACGATAAGAAGGAAAAAGAAAGAAGTAGTCCAGTTGTAATCTTAGGGGTGGCGGTGTAAACCGATATACCGATAGAATGATCAGAATACTTGTTGAAGTATTCGGAGGTAGCGACAAAGCAGCAATAGTAGAAAGCGACAATGCTGGTGTCGCTGTTTTAGTTACAATATATATATTCTTGACCAAAATCAATAGCCGAAGCGATCTAGGTATGTTTATTTGTCCGTCCATCCGTCCGTCCATGCGTATTTATGAACATAAGTATACCAGAACCTATACGAGCTAGAGACTTGAAACTTGGAATGAAGGTCCTACTAGTATCGGCGCAGTTCGAGTTTGTTTCCGATAATCGATCATTTGCCCGTTTTCAAGCAATCCTGTTTTTCAGGTATCAAAAGCTAGAGTCACCAAATTTGACGTGCTGCTTCTAGAATAGTAAATACAGATCAAGTATCTTTAATTTAAAGTTATCGCCACCACCCGATTACACCCCTTAGTTATAAATCAAATATTTAAATAATTTGGAATCTTTTCAGTTCACTGAGTTTCACTTATTTTATATTGCCAAATTATTTACTTTTTAATTGTTTACTTATGTTGTCTATTATTATGTCATTAAATTATGCACTCCGCTTGATCATATTATATTTTATCTTTATATTTAGTTATTTTTAGTTTCGACTGTGAGCTTATCAAACACAGACGTAAATTTATTAAAAAAAAATAAGAAATACTTTCTCAAAGATTTTTAATTTCTTGTCCAAACATTTATCACGGAGGTTACCAGACATTGAAGATAGTGACTTTGGTCAGACGGCGATCAATCGCCCCCTCTGCAAATGCGGCTGCCTCTCAAAGGATGGCTAACAACATCAATTGGCATCAGATGCCTTTATGAGCCTTCTCAGCAAGTTGATCCTACTGCAGATGCAGCTGCTACTGCTGCTTTAGCTCGCTTGGGTAAAAGCTAACAGTTCTTCAGGACCAAAAGCGCCAAACGGAAAAGTACCAGCCACCTAGCGACCGCAAAAAGGTTGATGGCAGAAACTCACCGCAATCTATTTCAGGCTCCCGTTCCCCTATGGCCCTGGGCCCATAACACGCCTCCCTAAGAAAGGACTCCAACCAATAGATTTGCCGAGTTATTCGACGACTTGGAAGATGACGAATCCGACTCAGATCATGATATGGGCTTGCCACCTTCAGACGACCAGTCCGCCATTGCTGTTGGTCCCAGTGCGCCTCCACTTGCTACGAACTCACCCGCTGTAGCTTCAACAGCCGTCAATAACTCTTCTGAAGCAAATACAGCAGCTCAGAGCTCTAGTTAGAAGCCGCCGCCTATTGTCTTAACAACCTCAATAACCTCAAGGCCGTAATTGCCCCTGTAGTGGACATAATTGACATACTAATTGGCACGTATAGGACTTTAGTCTGGAAGCTGGAAGATTTCAAAATTGAGTTCTAAAGCTTTCAGATACACGAGGACAAGCCATACTGGTGAAAGGTTTACACTGCTCCATGTTACACCACCACATAAAAGAAGAGATGCTAAGTCTGAAGCACAAACTTTACACATCCACAACCCTATAAGCAAGTCCACCAAAGAGCCAATGAATTTGTTCTTTTTAAACATTGAGACCGCGTCCAACAACAAGGACATACATAATTTTAAAATATTAAAATATTAAATATTAAAGATCAAGATCGAGCCCATGCGCAAGCAAAGTGAGATCGCCCAATGCAGACGCTGCCAATGCTATGGACAAACTGCCGGATGCAGCCACGATGCGTCCGATGTGGTCAGAACCACAGCTCTTGGGAATATGACAAGCCAGCTGGCGTACCGCCCACCTGCGTTCACTGTAGAGGAAATCATCCTGCACCTATAAGGGCTGCCTGTGGTACAAAGAGTACCTGGACAAATCGAGAGCAGCAGGTAACGAAACCAACAAACACACTCTGAACCGAGTCGGGCTCATGAGGGTGTCCAAGTGGTCAGTCCCGTTACTTACCAGTCTCCTGCTGCATGGGATAACGCCATCAACAATAACCCTGGTCAATTCACGCTTCAGGGAAATTGGCCTCTGCCGAACAGCAGCAAACGCTCCCGGCGCATTATAAGAGAAGCAACTACAATCTAGTCAGCCACAAAAGCAACAGCAGCAACAACATCTGATATCAGAAGCGCAGCGTTCTGCTGGAAGAAGCTGGAATGTCTAGTTCTCTGATGCAGCCAAAAGTAATGGCTCAAAACTACATACCCTACCCCTAGGTCCAGCACACCTAGAGCGGCTTCTACTAGAACAGCAGCTACAGCGGAGATCCCAAATGCTGCTACAACAATGCCAACAGAGACTTCCAAAGGAAATAATGACAAGTTATCAACCGCTGTCAAGGATATGACCAAAGCCATCGACAGATTGGCTGAGAGCGAAACTAGACTCCGGCAGAACTCTGCGCCAAGGATCTTTGGCTATCAAGAACACGCTTCCAACACACCTCAGCGAGCCCAATTCGGAGGAGGTGTTGCTTTGCTGGTCAGACAACAACAATGCCAAGAGACTTCCAGAGGAAATAATGACAAAATATTAACCGCTGTCAAGGATATGACCAAAGCCATGAACAGATTGGCTGAGATGTAGGCTCAAATGCTGGAGACCCAAAATCAAATCCTCAGTATTCTCACCGCTCTGCTCTCAAAATGACCTCCTTACGCATATTGATCTGGAATGCTAATGGCATTTCAGAAAAAGCGCCGGAGCTTGAGCTTTTCGTTCACACCAACAAAATCGATGTGATCCTGCTGAGCGAAACTAGACTCCGCCAGAACTCTGCGCCAAGGATCTTTGGCTATCAAGAATACGCTTCCAACACACCTCAGCGAGCCCAAGTCGGAGGAGGTGTTGCTTTGCTGGTCAAAAATGAATTGAAGCACTACCCGCTGGTCTCAATTGCCAACTGTTTCTTCCAGCTATGTACGGTGAGTGTGGATACTGCCTTAGGGGTCTTGGAGCTGAGTTCGGTATACATCCAATGGTAGAACCTTAATGAACGATATCAATGTTACTTTCAACTCCTATGGATCCGAAGCGCTTGTTTGTGGCGATTGGAATGCGCAGCACTGACTGTGGGGTGACCGCACAATCAGTTTTCTAGATGTATGGCTTTCCGTGGCGTAAAAGTCCCGACAGGCTCTCCAACTAGGTATCCCTACGGCCGTAGAGGAAACCCGTCCTGCCTAGGCTTTGACTGTATCAAGGAATACCCGATGGGATTATAAAGATTTCACACTGCTGGGACCTGCACAGCGATCACTTGGCTTTAATTGTGGAAGTAAGTACATAGCCCATGTCCGTCTTGCCAAACTATAGGCTGCTCTCCAGACACCCTTCAGTTCCTGTAAGCTGGACGAGTCCATCCATTTGAATATGGAGCTGCATACGAGTCAGGACATTGACGATGCTGTGGACCTTTTAACCAATAAAATCCAGCAAGCAGCCCAGCTAGCATCACAACGCCATGTAGTTCAACTATCTATTGTCATAATAGAGAGATAAGAGACCTGATTAGAGTAAAGAGAAGGCAGTGCAGGTGTTCCATTCGCACCCGTCTGCCCGAAGACAATGCAGTGTGGCAATGCAAGCTCCAGAGAGTAGAGCACTTCGAGCAGAAGCTCGAAGCCATGGATTACACAATTGATTCTGGCTTCTCTCTATGGACGGCTACTAGGTCTCTTAAGCGCCAGCTACTACGGCCTGTGCCGATCAAAACCTCAACTGGAGAGTACTGCCGATCAGACGAGGAACATGCAGAAACCTTCGCCTTCCATCTGGACAGTAGGTTCCAGCCATTCGACATTGCCGCCGACGACGCCGTATTGGAGACTGAGCAAGAGTTGGACTCCCCGCTACAGATGGACTTGCCGATAAGACCTATACGAGTGGAAGAGGTGATCGCAGTGGTCAATCATCTGCCGAGAAAAAAATCCCCTGGTCACGACAAAATATGCCACGCAACGTTGAAGGCTTTGCCGAGAAAAGCGTTTCTCTTTATTGTATTGATTTTTAATGCTATACTAAGGATACACTACTTCCCAATCAATTGGCGGCTGGCGAGAATATTAACGATCCATAAGCCTGGCAAGCCTGAGGACCCCGTGTCATACCGACCAATCAGTCTTCTTCCCTCGCTCTCGAAAATAGTTGAGAGGCTGGTATGGGCACGACTCGTGGAGCTTGGGCATTTTCAAAATGTCTTACCGGACCATCTATTCGGTTTTAGGGAAGAACATGGCACTATTGAACAGGTTCACAGGGTGGTGAATCACGTCATTACATCTGCGGTGTAAGAGGTTAAACAGAAAACGTGTTCAAACTCTGCAGAACAAAGACCTTCGGTTAATAACCGACTGCGATTGGTACGTGCGTGGTTCGACCCTTCACCGTGACTTGAAAATAGAAACAGTTGAGCTGCCAGTCAATCGCCAGTCGATATAGCGACCGGCTTAAAACACACATGAGCAGACTGGCCAGACCTCTCGCTGTAGCTCGTCCTATCACCCAGCTGAAAAGACTACAACACCTTGCACTGCTGTCGTAGCAATAAATTGTAATTATCCCTAAGTATTTTTAAAACCTTGTTCATTTGACAAGGTGTGGCCTCAACACTTACTCTACCTGCCTTGTTATGGCCAATATTGCTGGACGATTCCTCGCATACCTAATAAAAAAAATTATAAAATAATATATATATATAATATTTGTAATTTATTATGCATGAAATGCGTGAATATAAGTTCACCACATATTGCCCGCTACCATCGAGAAGCGCTTGTGCTTTTTTGTATTTTTAGTCTTATTCCTAGTTTTAGTAGTAGTAAAATTCATTAATTGGCGCCCAACTAACAAAGAACACGCGAGTCAAATGTCGGTAAAGACCTGCGACGACTAACGCTGCGTAAAGAATATAATGTATAATATAAAAAACAGCTGTCTCAAATCGCCCGACCTTTGAAAATTGCGACGACCTAGGCTGCTTGGGAAGAAAAAGTATGCAATAACAAATACAAAACAAAAAGGAGCTTATATAATCTGCCTGACGGGGGCGTTCGACCTTTAGAAGTAGCGGCTAATTTATCCTAAGGAATTCCAAGCCATGTAAGTGACATGTTTAGAGAAAATTGATTTCAGTCAGAGCAAATCATCTACATTTTATTCTCTGTTTTCTTAAAAATAACAATTTAAATAACAATTAAAACAGCAACACAAATTTGTTAAATGTCCATTGACAATTGAAAGCATTATTTTTTTTTTGTTGGTCAATAATAAGTTGTTAATGTGTGTTTGTTTGTTCGGGTTTTTTTATGAACCTTAACGGGGACTATAGCGACGAAAGTTTAGTATTACATTTACATCACCTTTATATTGGACCTGAAAAACAAAAACATGGACCCGCCACAGTTTCGCTCAGTGCAGGCAGTGTCCTCTGGAGTACCTCAGGGCACAGGAAAGCGGCGCCAAGCGGCGCATGCCACGTACAAAATTGTTGATAGATACAACAGCAGCTCTCATCACTACCATCTTTATAATTACGAGCAAAATCAGGGGTGCAGCCGACGCCGTGCTGGCCTTATTACAGTCTTAAACTTTGAGGCCGTTATTGCCCGCCTTGTTTTTCATATAATAATAAGCGCCCTTTCCACGTTATAGATCAAGAGATGGGCACCCTCAGGCAAGGTAGTTTAACCATCATCAAAAGAAGTTGACTTTGTTTGTTGAGAAATAGGGCCAACAGGTCTTACGACAGGGCAATGACAAGTGGCCTTTGTCAGAAATTAAGAGAAGGTGTACTACGAGTATTCATCTCTGATATAAAACGTAACCTTATTTGCCCTAATCATTAGCGGAGGCTCAGAAAGTTGAGGCTAACCACGACAGGTAGAAGAAAATGCACCCGATAAGGCAGCAAAAGAAATAGCATAAATATGATCAACTTGGGCAAGGGAAAAGCCCGGCTTTTAAGCAGGGAAGCTAACGTCAGTCCGATCAGCCACAGGCCAAACCCAGTAACAACGGCCAGCCTGAGCCAATGGGTGTAGGCCCATCCACATCCAACAGACAGACAACCTATTATTAAAAGCCTTCCCAGTAAAAGGTCGAACACTTCGGACTGCATGACCGGCCCACGGAGGCAAAGGGTAGACCACATTGCTCCCATCGCTGGTCAAACCATGGAGGCATACAACGATTCTGGCACCGAGGCACTAACTGAACTCGAGGCTGAAGGCGAGCCCGAGGACGAGAGCAATAATGTCAATTATGTAGGGGAATGTCTGCCGTTCATATGGTGCAAAGGGTACAAAAATGCAATTGTTGATCGATACAGGCGAGTCCAAGAACTTTATTAAGCCTCACAAGTGGCTAATGTAGATACCCATTTTTCCAGTATCCCGACTTTTTGAAAGAATTTATTTTAACAACAGACGCTAGTAATGAAGCATTAGGATTAGTACTTTCGCAAGGCGCACTAGGATAAGATAAACACGTGTCATTTGCAAGTAGAGCATTGTCCGATATGGAACAAAACTACTCGACCGTAGAAAAAGAGACTCTAGCCATAATTTGGGCAACTAAATATTATAGACACCACCTCTATGGTAATAAATTTACAATTATAACAGACCGTATACCATTAACGTGGCCCATATGCTTTAAATAACCAAACCCACAGTTAGTAAGTTGGAAAGTCGAAGTAGAATACGAGTTCAAAGTGATCTACAAAAAAGGATCAGAAAATATCGTAGCAGATGCATTGATTAGAATACAAGTAGAAGCTTATGTGAAGGATATCGAATTAGTAATAGTAAACACGGGAGGCACCGTACATACTAACGCAGAAAATCTAAACGACCAAATTCACATATCGGGAAAACCGATAAACGACCACACAACATTCAATTAATATTTTCTATGGGCACGACGTCAAAAATCACTGCAATAATGCCCTTTACAAACAAATTACGACGCAACATTAGCGAACCTCAGCATAACAAAGAGAACATAAATACTTAAGAATATACTTAAACCAAACAGAATTTGTGAAATTTATGCATCAGATATTTTTAAAATCATCCAAAATAGCTATTCAAAATTCTTCACACACAGCTACATTTACAACGTTGTTAGATGCACATCACTATTAATAGATCTTGTCGATACAGACGCCCAAGAAAGTGAAATGAACACACTTCTTCAAATTATAGAGGCAATGACGAAGTTAACGCACAACTTAAAGACGCTATTTCTTCCCAAACATGAAAACAAAAGTTGCCATCACAATCAATAACTGCGACACTTGAAATACGATAGACATCCACCCAAAGAAGTATACAAAGAAACACCTATGAAATCCTTTGACATCATACACACGTATATATAATTAATAGAAAATACGTGGTCACATAAATTGAGAAATTCGTTGTGAATGGAACACAAAATTGTATCCAACTTTTTGGAATACCCCAGCAAATAATTTGCTACAAAGCGACTGAATACTCTTCCAATTTTTTCAAATACGCTATATAAAATACAACTCCATATACCCTCATTTCAACAATCGACTTATGACAATAACCGATCTTGCTGAAATTTTTAACAGTCGAATTTATTTTACTATAGAATATTTGTATATCTTAAAAAAGTCAAGTGCATTAACATTTTCGCTTATATTGGTGGGCAATACAAGTTGGTTTATTATCTTGATTAACAGCTGTTGCGCTAGTGAGCTTTTTCAATAGCTTTCACAAACAGAAATAAATAACTTTATTTTATTTTTTGTGCTCCAATTTATTTATATATTTGTTATAAGTTACGAAAAGCAGGCAGACCCGAATTGGTCTGTGTTTATTATTTAAGAACAATAGTTTTATATAGGCAAGCGGACCCGAGTTGGTACGTGCCGATTTAAGCGAAGGGACAATTGCGACAAATTAATATGTTTTTATAATGCAATAAGACAATGCGTACCAAATGCACGAAGCGAACGAACTTAACTAGGCTCGACGCAGAGCAACGATGCCTTCGCAAAAGGTAATGTTAGGGCAATAAATGATCGTTACAGCAAAGAGCCAGCTTAATGTATATAATCTTAAGAGCGAAATTTAAGCAGATGCTTCACAGAGCAAGTATTACAATATAAGAAGACGATGCTGCTCTTATCAGTGGCGAGGTCGCTCCAACTGTTTTGGCTGCGTAGCCAGACATTCTACCCCCGTTGGGAGACTTGGTCTTTCAACTGAGTTCTTGATGGGCAGTAGGCATAGCTTGTTTGCAGCTCTCCTTGTCTCTCCTGTTGCGGTGCGCAAGATAGCTACGAGACGACCCCATCCTTTCCCACGATTAGCTCAGTGATTCTCGCCAGTGGCCACCATAGAGGCGGCAGATTTTCATCCTTTACGAGGACTAGGTCGTTGACGCATAGGCCTGATTTCGGGGTACGCCATTTGGAGCGCTGCTGAAGTAGCGTTAAATATTCTTCACGCCAGCGGGACCAAAACAGTTATTGGAGATACCATGTGTAACGCGCTGCAATCCATCCAGACGATTGAATTGAAGGTGCGTCAAATCAGGCTCAATGAACGATGATCTGGGTCAACCAATCAAGAAATGAGCTGGATTGAGCTCATCTAGGTCTGCTGGTTCCTCTAAGAGAGGCAAAAATGAACTGGTGTTAATTATCGATGCTATGTGGCAGACTAGGGTGCGAAGCTCTTCGAAGTTGAGAACACAAGAGCCAACAGCACGATAAAAATGATGCTTCGCTGTCTTCACTGCTGCTCCCCAAAGGCCGCCAAAATGTGGCGAGCGAGGGGGGATAAATTTCCAATCAATGGAGTCATCCATGCAAAACTTGTGCACTGAGTCAATATGATTGCGACTGATTAATAGACGCTTGAGGTCCAGAAGCTCGTTCTTGGCGCCGACAAAGTTGCTAGCGTTATCCGACCATATCTGAGATGGCCTGCTCGAGTCGATATAAACCTCTTGAGCGCATTCAGGAATGAAGCCGTCGACAGTTCCTTGACCAGCTCAAGATGAACTGCTTTAGTCGCGAAGCAGACGAAGACGGCCATGCAACATTTGACTGGAGCTTTGGTTTCGTACGTCTGGCTTATAGAAAAATGGTCCACAATAGTCAACACCAGAGACTTCAAAGGCTCGACAAGCAGTCAAACGTTCTTTGGGAAGATCAGCCATTATATGCTCTACTAATCGAGGCTTGGCACGAAAGCATCTTACACATTTTCCAACCACCTTGGATACGGTCTTCCTTCCACCAATCGGCCAATACTGCAACCGAATAATAGCGAGAAGTGCCCGTGGACCAGCGTAAGTCCCGATTGTGAAACCTTGTGATGATTGAATCCGTGATGGGATGGTGCCGCGGGGGAATTATTGGATGGCGAGCTTCGAAATCCAACGAAGAGTTTTTCAACTCTTTTTTTCAACCCATCAACTCTAAGTATGCCGAACTCATCCAAAAAAGGGTTAAGTGATACGATGCAGCTGGATGGCTTAACAACTCTTCTAGATCGCAGTGATTTAATTTCTTCCCACAGGTGTGCTCTCTGAACGAGCCTCAGTAAGAGTTGGGTCCCATGTTGTATATCACACACTGTAAGTCCAAGATGCCTGCTCCTGTGTATGAATTTATAAACATATGCGAATATACGCTGCATTATATCAAATGAATTAACGTATTTACAAGGGAGATGACGCAACAAGGACATTTTTTCTTAGCTCGAATTCTGGCCTTTCTGGCAAGCAAGAAGCTGGCCACTCCAATTTGTTTCCACATAGAAATTCTGGGCCGTTAAACCACAGTGACGATTGATTTAATTCAGTAGGTGTGGATCCTCTCGAGAGTATATCTGCCGGATTGAGTGAAGTAGGAACGTAGCGCCATTCCATGCCATTAGTTAGCTCTTGAACTGCTGTGACACGATTAGCTACAAACACATTGAGCTTGCAGGACTCGGTCTTTAGTTAGGAAAGGCATACAGAAGAATCCGACCAGCAGTAGAATTTTCCATCAAAGAGTTCCATTTTAGATATCTCACGCATGAGATTAGATAATAAGACGGCACCACAGAGCTCTAGCTTCGGAACTGTGATTGTTTTCAGAGGTGCTACACGCGATTTGGAACACAACAGCTGATAACTGGCTGATGGTCGTCGAGAAATGACGTAGACACAGGCCCCATGCGCTTCGATGCTGGCGTCGCAAAAGCCGTGAACTTCTAACTCTGCTGCAGGTATTGACACGAGATGAGAATATTTAAGAAACTGGTTTCTCAAAACTGTAGCAAAGATCATGCAAAGCTGTTGCTAGTGATGATGGCAGGCTGTCGTCCCAATCAAGATTTTCCTTCCAGATCCGCTGCAAGAAAGTTTTAGCCTTAGCGATTAACGGCCCTATAAGTCCAAGCGGGTCATATAAGCGAGCTATAGTCGAGAGAATTGATCTTTTAGATGGTTTGGATCTCTGCTGAATGGACGAGAAAGAAAACAGCAACCGGTCCGACGTTGAGTCCCAAGCGAGTCCAAGGGTTTTGGTGATGTCGCTCCCATCATCAAACTTTAGAGAAGATTCTCTGCCCTCTTCGGGTATCCCTTCGAGTACAACAGGATTATTTGAGCACCACTTTCGCAACTTGAAGCCCCCACTTGCCAAGATTCCAGCCGTCTGATTAAGAATTTCCTTTGCTTCTTGAATTGAGTCACCCCCTGAAATGAGGTCATCAACGTAGAAGTCACGCCGCAGAATCCGAGATCCTATTGGAAAGTTATTTTCCTCATCCATATATCATCCATTTTTCCAATATCTCCTGTTAGGGCGACCGGGAAATTACGAAAGCGAAGAAGGATGTGAAATAGCGATCTTTAAATAACAGGACCAGCCATCAATAGATCATTTAATAAATGTCCTGAAGAAGTGGCTGCTGAGCCGTCGAAAACGACTCGCAACTTTGTCGTTGAACTGTCTTCTTTAAAGACACAGTGATGAGGGAGAAACTATTTACAAAGTCCTGTGGACTCTGGAGCGACAGGCGACATATGACCCAGCTCCAAGTGTTCCTTTAGAAAATTTGAATACTGAATCTTCAGGTCTGGACGTTTTTGTAGTTTGCGTTCCAGGGTTAAGAACCGACAAAAGGCTAGTTGGTATGACGTCCGAAGACATTCCAAACTTCTCTTGAAGGGTAAGCGAACTGAATATGGGCCACTGGGCAATCTGATATGAGTCCTTAAAAAGTGCTTTTCACAATTAGTTTCTTCGCACCAATTCATCAGCACGTTCTTCAGAACTTGACTCAAGCTTGCCCGCAGTATGCTTCGCAATCAATGTGGAACCACCCAAACGCGGTCCACCTCCAGAAACTACCCAACCAAGCCGTGTTTTTTGAAGACATGGTAGCCCTGGAAGAAGCTTTATCTGGCCGACGCTGAGAAGCTCATAAAACAGGCTAGCTCCAAGCAGCAAGTCTACGCGTTGTGGTTTAAAGAAATATGGATCTGCAAGTTTTATGTTAGCGGGAATGTTCCAGTTCAAGGTGTTGTTATTAAAATTCGGTTGACTATCAGTTATGTTAGGCGCTACCAGAGCTGTGAGGCATGTTGAGTATTCCGAGGCATGACAATGCATCGTAATAGTGACCGTATTTCCTTCTGTGTCAAAACGAGAATCTCCTAGACCGGGAACAATGGCTCAGGGCCTGTGCTTTTTTAACTGAAGCTGGTGAGCAAGGCGCGACGTTATAAGGTGAAGCTGAGAACCGGAATCCAAAAGGGCACGACAAGGTATCAAAGTTCCGGACTGATTTTTGACGAACACCATAGCAGTAGCCAAAAGAACAACGTCACTACTGAAATAATGGGCAACAAGAGAGGTGGAGGTAGATGGCGACGACTTAGCGAAAGTCAAGTTTCCAAATCGTGAAGAATTATATATACCATGACCAGGGCTGTCACAAAAAATGCGTCGTGGTTAGTGGCGATAAATGATGATCTACTTGTGTTAATTTATCTAGTTTTTGCCACTTGATGGCTAGGGGCATAGCTTGCCATAGCAAAATTTACGGTTTTCATTGTTCGGCATCTCTGCTCCAGAAACGTAGCCATGTGCTCCCACGATGGTATTAAGTTGACGAACGTCGAATCCTCTAGCCTTTCTTCCCACTTGGCTTGTGATGTTGGGTCCAGCTTTAGTAGAATAATCTGCACAATGATGCATCCAGCGATCTGTTCGGTCAATTGGTCTGACAACTCCCTTAGCGCTACGGCCGATTCACCTGCCACCCTCTTAAGCCCCAATATCTTAAGTATGAGTGCCTGAAAAATCAAACGTCTATTATTAAACCTTTTTCCAACAAATTAATTGCTATGGCATAATTATCGTTTGTTATTTCCAATGATCGAATCGCTTCCAGCGCTGAATCTTTCAGGCACGATCGAAGATGCTGCAGCTTTTCGATATCTGTTATATCAGGATGATTTTCTATAACGGTTGTGAACATAGAATAAAAGTCGGCCAATTCTGTGTAACCACCACTGAACGTAGTTAACTTTAATGAAAGTAATGTCGGCGGTGCCTTAGCTCTAACTGTCTGCGTGGCCAGCACAGATTGGTCGCGAAATGTTGAGCAGGGCAATATTGAGACACGTTTCGCGATTTCGCTTCGAACCGAAATTTCCATAGAAATTGCTAAATCGTCGAAGTCCTCACGCAATTGGCTACCAATTTCATCAAAGTCTAGTTCTTCGAGGCTGGTGTGAGTAATATCGAACAAGGCCTCAAGCCGCTCGATTTGCTTCAGCCTAACACTAAGACCGATCTCATCAACTGCACTAAGTGTCGAATTACTTAGAGCGTTTTGAAGTGTTTGCAAACTTTCGTAAAACCAAAAAACCAACCAGCGTTGATAGAAAGTGTGTGCGGAACTAGCTGAGTACCTAACAACGGTAATCGCTAGTACATGTTAACCGCTCAAAAACAATAGCTGTAAGAACTTCGGCGAACGCAAGTGTCAAGCTATGTAACGAAGCAACGGTAATTGCTTGTACATAATTAACGCACGAAAGACCAAAAACTTTGAGCGACCGAGAGAGTAAGCAAACCGACATCGATCGCTCATATGTATATAAGCTGCACGAAACGAAATGTCAGGTTGCTGATCTTTAAAGTTTACTGCTTTAATGTAAAGCAATAATATAACAACAAAAAATAATTCACGTCGGGCTCACTAAAATGTTGCGCTATTGAGCCTTTTCAATAGCTTTCACAATTAGAAATAAATAACTTTATTCTATTTCTTGTGTTCCAATTTATTTATATATTTGTTTTATGCACGAAGCGAACGAACTTAACTAAGCTCGACGCACAGCATCGAGGCCTTCGCAAAAGGTAATGTTAGGGCAATAAATGATCGTTACAGCGAAGAGCCAGCTTAATGTAAATAATCTTAATAGCGAAATTTAAGCAGTTACTTCGCAGAGCAAGTATTACAAGATAAGAAGACGATGCTGCTCTTATTAGAGGTCGCTCCAGCTGTTTTGGCTGCGTAGCCAGACAACAGCTATGTGGTGGTTCGGGGAGGTGGCTATAGCTATAAAATGAAAGATACTAGATATAAATATACTCTTCTAGAAGCAACATATCAAGCTTTGTGACTCTAGCTCCTAAAATTAAAAGGGGGCACTAGGGGGACCTACGTTGCAAATTTCAAGTGTATTCTTATAAGTTTTGATATCCTTGCGTTCATACATATGGGCGGACGGACAGACGGACGGACAGACAGACGGACATGGCTAGATCGACTCGGTTTGTGATGCTGATCAAGAATATATATACTTTAAAACTACACAAATCAAAACCAAGAGGAAAAAAAAGAAATTCAAATAATGCCTTACCGTTGACACTGGAGGACATATCAAATTCCTTTCGATCACCGAACAACAACCAATTGCTAAATTGACTCAGGAACGACTAGAGCAGTAGATTGACTTAAAACTATATCCCATATTATTCAATTTTAACAGATTGCGAAAATATCATAGACAAATTTAAAACATCTAAGAAATGATTAGAGATTAAAAAAATATTTAAAAGAAAAAGTTAATCAACTTGAAACAAGAATTAGAAGCCTCATACCAATAAAAAGAACAAAAAGAGGTATAATCAATAGCCTAGGATCTATATTTAAACCCATATCAGGAAATATGGACGCCGAAGGTAGCAATAGAATAGACAAACATGTTCAAAGATAAGGAAACAAACCTTTAACTATACTAATAAAATGAAACTAAAAGAACAGTTTAATAATGAAGTTATGATAAGATTCACAAACATCTCAAAACATATTAATGAAGAGCAGGACTAAATATACAATTTTATGAGAAACTGTCAAAATGTAATTTCCAAGACCTAGAAAGTAAGCAAATATCACTACTACAATGCACGAATAGGATGAGCTTTAACATTGACATATTATTCAATCATCTTAATAACATTGCGGAAAGCATATTCTTTTCAAAACTAAAAATCCTTCCCAAATTTATTCTAAACGAAATATAAAACAGAATCAATAGAACATTTATATAGACTTTTAACGCTAGAAACGATTAAACAAGAAAATGCTATTATATATTTAATTAGGATTGAGCAGTTAAGGAGTAATATTGATATTCAATTTACCAGCAACAAAGATCGATTCAGATTGCGGCGAGAAAAGGTTAATTAAGAGTTCCACCATAATTAAATATACCAATTATACAGTAAAGATCAACGATCATTAATATGACGACTCTACAACCATGATGAATACGGAATTGAAATGAACATCCCACAAATAGAGAATATTAGAATTAACATAACTACGAAAGCAATCCATCTACATAAACTCAATCTACAAATTAGCAACCACCAACAAATACTCTAGCAAATAAAAGAGGACTCGAAGTCGCACCTTACATCGATCTACTGTCTGATATCACTAGTGGGTATCATTATAGCAGTAGTTAACTAGAATTAAAGAAGACAAATAATCTACACGCCAAACAACGCAGGAGCTATCTCCGTTCAGGCTATTCCATCGATGTGGCCCCCATTTCAAGCCAGAGGAGGGCGTTACCACATCGAACCCAATATCCATTACACCGCCAATGAAGCCGTCCCGCAGGCATAATAAATGCAACCAGCCAGTGAACCGCTTGTGCATTGACTTTATTGCGACATATATACACAAAACCGTCAACTCAGAAAATAAGGCAACATAGGATGTGCGACCCATATTGTATACTTTATACATATGTATTGATGGCTCTGGCGACCTTTCCATATTTAAAATACTTGTTGGCTGGCTCGAGGGGTTGCATGGGGAATCGCTTGTAGTTGTCGATACATCGGTGCGGGCCCTAAACACCTTAAAGCGCCCTAAATTTCGTGGGGGTGGCAACCCTAGCTCAGGATCAAATGGCTTGAGCGAAAAAAATGTGGGGGAGCATAGGCGGCTGCCCGCCCTATCCGCTCGTAGGGTAATGAGCGGATCGCACGCCCTTGGCCTTCATCTAGGCCGTTGACCCAAAAATTCAGCTTTGCATATGGGCAGCAACGGTGACCACCTTTCTATGTATGCGTCTGCTGAATTTCGGCACCTATGATGTTGCCCATTTGTACAGCCGAGAAGTCGATTTTGAGAGGCGGTGTACGCCCGGGTTGTGCGCAAGCGCACGTTTTATAATTTCCGCCCACTCGAAACGAAAATTAGGACTATAAATATGATATCTGTCGAGGCCTGCACTTAAAGTAGTACGTCCTTTATCGTATATATAATACACACGAATGTATAATGTCGTGGCGGAACATTAAAACAAAACTTTGTGTCGTGCGCCAAAAATGTATTGTTCAGCCCAGCCTCAAAACTATCAGTGGCTGGTAGGACTACAATAAAAAAATAAATGGCTCGTGTAAAATTAGTTGTGCCGAGGTACAGAAATTTAAACTTTAAACATACATGTGACACGAAACGAATAAATAAAAGCTAAGCTGACAAATAAAAGAAAAACGACAGACGGTTCCGGCAACGAAGAATCCACGCGGAAGACCTCAGACTGTCCAAGAAGCTCTCGATATAGAGAGCAGGTCAACACCAGCAGGTCACCACCAAGGCCAGGTTCCGGCTCAACGGCGCACTTTTCACCGGCGCTTATCCCGAAGGATAAGTTAAGAAGCGGCCATGGGTGAGACCACGCCCACATCATCAGAGTGAGTCCGTTCTATAACGGCCCCCCTCACCCCGACCATCAGGCAGAGTCAAACGCAGACTCCTATTCGAGCTCCCTGAGAGAGAGAAGACTTTTGCATTTATTAAATTTAGTTTTTTTTGGTAATTATTTATGCATTTTTTTTAGTTTTTATTTTATTTATTTATTAATGGTCGACCAAACGAGGGTCTTCCTAATTATTCAATACATTATACAAACATTATGAAAATTAAATGCTAAAAGCCTAGTTAGAATACACAATTTTCGAATAGTATCTACGACCGATGGAGCTGTTTTATTTGCCAGCCCGGCCAGCTGTGTCCCTTTTCACGGCTAATTTTGTCAGTGATGCTTTTAGAGCTTACAACTAAGAAGAAGGGTGTTAGTAGAGAAAATAGTGTTCTTAAGTCATAATATAAATAAATAAAAAAATTGTAATTTACTATATTATTTATGAAAATACAATAAATAGGCAAAAAGAAAGAAAGGAGTAGTTCGTAAAGTAAAGAAAAGTATACTATATGTATAGAGTGTAAAGTAGATAGGGTAAAGATAGTAATGGGAAATCACAAGCTATGCCCCTACTTATAGCTGGGAATGGTCAGTGAATTCCCGTAGGTATCCTGAAAGCAATGATTTTATTAGGGGTAGAGAAAGTCAAGTGACGAAAACGGAATACAAAGTATTGTAATTTGTACATAATACGCGAAAAGAATTGTGCATAGCTTAATCTGTTGTGCACGTTGGTAGGAATATGGGGCGATAATTCCTGGTAGGTCTGGACGGAACAGAGAATTAAAGAACATCGCGAAAAGAAGCCTGCTGAAGTAGAATGGCAACCGAAGATTTGGGTACCAATTTAAACCTCGTAAGGCAAGAAGCAGAAATTGCTTCTGAACAGATTCAATATGATCCTGGCTATTGTTAAACTGTGAAGACCAGATGCAAGAGCGGTATTCAAGGATGGGGCAATAAGAGATTCTTAGAAGTTTAGAAAAGGCAATAAAATCTCTTTGGACCAACGTTGAATGAATCCAAGTACACCTTTGGCCTCATTAAAAATAGTATGTATATGAAGATTGAAGCAGAGCTTAGAATCAAAAAGAACGCCGAGATCCTTAACTGTTGATATACGTTGCAATGGAGTATTGTCGATTGAATAACTGACAAGATAAGGTGTAGTACGATTACAAACATACACTTTTAACAATTAAGATGCAATTGATTGGCCGAACACCAAAATTGCATAGCGTTCAAATCATCTTGTAGACGAGAATGATGTTGGGGATTAGTGTATGATAAGATAAGTTTCACATCGTCCGCATACATAAGTACATGGGCATGTGATATAGCCCAGGGGAGATCATTTATAAAAGGGTAAAGAGTAAAGGTCCAAGATGACAACCTTGAGGAACACCAGAAGTAACGTGAACCTGTTTTGAGGTAGTCAGTCTCAGCATTACTCTTTGGGCCCTACCTTTTAAACAAGAACTAATCCAAAGCAAAAGAGACGGAGGGAAACCTAATCGGTCAAGTTTAAAGAGTAAAAGATCGTGGTGCACAGAGTCAAAGGCCTTACTGAAGTCAGTGTAAATGACATCAGTTTGCATTTTAGAAAGGAAAGCATCATTTTCCAGGGAAGTAAATTCTAGAAGATTGATCGTAGTTGACCGATTTTTAACGAATCCATGTTGCACAGGGGAAACAACTGATTTGCAGAAATGCTGCAAATTCGAAGTGATTATTTTTTCAAATAATTTAGGAATAGCGGACAGTTTTGCAATGCCCCTGTAATTTTTATTATCAGACTTTTTACCTTTTTTGTCTCGGATTTAGGGCAAATTGCCTTTTGCAACGAGTTAGATAATTCTCATAGCATAGAGAATTCAGAAGAAAGAAGTTCGACTTGGGAATACACATATCTGAGAGGGAGTCTAGGGTGTTATAAAAAAAATTAATGGCAGAATTCATACCAATCGAGTCATGTAAAAAAGACCAATCGGTTGCATGAACACGTTGATTAAGCAAGGAATAGTTTCCTTTGCGAAAGCAACGGCGGGGCTTAATGGTAGCTGATGAGCACGAAATAAAAGAGTTGCAATCGTTAACAAATACAAGATCAAGTGTTCTATTCAAATGATTAGAAATTTAAAACAACGAAAGAGATGCTCGGTAAATTAAAATCACCTAACACTATAAATAGGTGATTATTGCGCACGTGTGTAAAAACTTCTTTAAAACTAGTAATATGTTTCACATGAACTTGAATATCAGAAGAAGGAGGAACATAGGAGCATGTAATATAGGAATATCTATAGGTGTAGGAAAAGAAATCTTAACTGAGATAATTTCAGCGTCAGTAGGGGTACTAAAACAGAAAAGTTCTGACTGGAGAGTGGCTTTAACGGCAATTAATACCCCACCACCGCAGTCAGCCGATTATTTCTATGTAAAATAAAATTGTTCGAAAAAACTTCAAAATCCGATATGGTTGAATTTAACTATGTTTCTGAAAATGCGATTATATCCGAATCGAAAGAATTGCTATCCATAAAAAGATTATTAAGTTTGCAAATGAGACCTGTGACATTCTGGTAATGAATGGAAACTAGGTCGGAAGACGAATTTAGTTTTTTTGGGGCAGTGGCGGTACCTTGTATCGAGGGGACCGGAAGGGTGCCAGGGTTTCGCTGTTTTGCTTAAACTCGTGAACAATCATGTGAGGAGGCCAAAATGTACGATCACAAATGATTGGGAACATATCATGTGAAACATTAATTTTGAATGATGCTATATCACGAGGGGTGGAAAAATTAAATTTAGTTATTGACACGCTAGCAGAAGATTTGCTAGCAATATAGGCTGCCAATGACTCACAAGTGGTGTCAGACGAAAGTCGAGATACAAAAACTTGCCTACGAGGGGCAACAACAGTCAGAGTAGGAGCTGATGGGGCTGAAGGTTCAACTGCAGGGACTACTGGGACTACTACTTATAATTGGATCACTAGGAGAAGGTGATAAAGACAACATTGGAGATAAATCCAAGTTGTCAGGGACAAAAGAGGCGTAGGTGTATGGACCAACGGGGAGGGCAAATGCAAAAATTGAGGCTCTAACCGGCGATTGGGTGGAGACTCAAATTTGTATTTGCTAAGCAACTCGAAACTCGAATCAAAGTTACTCGAGAGCTGCTTAGCCACATTATTAGGTTTTAAAATTTGATTTCTCACAGAATTATACATGCTAGTCGATGCATTCTGGGCACGACCAACGCAAGCCTTGGAAGTCTTGCGACATTTTATCAATTCTTTATCTTAAATTATATGAGCTGTTTGATTTGGTGCACTGGCATTATTCCAAACTATCCTTATTTTTAATTTTAACAGTTTATTAAACCAGATTTTTATAGCTTTCAGTGAAGTTGAAGGCTTCCACTCGTCACAGATTTAAGCTGTAGGATTGTGCTATTGGTACTGCTGTACATGCTGAATTGGTCGAAAAAAAAGTTTTAATTTGGAAAAATATTCTGTATTCCAAGATATTTTTACTAAACTCAGCATTTCTAGGTTTACTAATCTCAAAGCCCCATCAAAGCTGCAAAGCCGTTAGATAAGTGTTAACACCGGTAATCTTTGATATGCCGCCGATAGCAACTTTCTCGTTTCCTTTTACTCTTGTAGAACGAATAGCCAAAAAATGTAGATAGCAAGGAAACAAATATATTCGTCCCTATATAGTATATATATTCTATATTAGAGTAAGCAGTCGAGGTAATATAGCCATGTCCGACTGGGAATTCGTCTTACTGTTTTAAAGCTATCGTCTTGACGCTTAGTCAAAACCTTCCGTAAAAACGGTATCCACAAAATAAGGACACGCCTACTTCTACTATACAAAAAATGTTAACCTGCACAAGAACCATCAACCGTTGCATTTCCCTTCGCACACCTATGCAAAATTAGTCTTGATGCCGCACCACCCCTTCCTAATGAGGTTGTTGCATTGAATATTAGTAGGGGTCATCTGAGCCTGACTTCAAAAAATGATCACGTTATACAATGTTATAGGCTTCAAATCACTTTCAAAAGCGTAATTAAATTTGAAAGCGTAGCTCCGTGTCCTATTAGAACAGTTTCCTTATACTGTGAAAGCACTGATGTGTGGCTAAGTATGGATCTACATTAATTTTTGGCCTGCCAAAACTATACCTATTAAATTTTTCTATTATCTTAAACAGGAGTTTCCCAAAGCTGTTGCAAGGTCCTCTTTGTGCTTTTATATGTAGATATACCCTTCAAATTTGCAGGGATCTGTCGTAGATTCTTGAGTTAAGCACTCTTTGATTTTGACCATAATATTTTAAAATTTCACTTAAGGACACTGATTACTGCTCAATTACATTTTGGATAATGAACTCTAGCTTAAAAGGTTCAATTATAGCAGCATAGTTGTGTATAACCTTGTATATCAGAGCGGTGTACTGTATATTACACTTTAGCTACAATAGTTTTACTTTGTGCTCCAAAAAATATAATTAACTTAAACAGGCAAATGCAAACCAATTCGAGGTAAGAACATGCTTAGAGCCACAAGAACATGAAGCAACAATCTCATATAAATACATATTAAATATAAAAATGTATATTGCTCTTTGATTAAAAAAATAAAGAAGGAGTACGTGTTTCGATGATTTAAAACTTAAAACTTTTCATTCCATTGCCTATAAACTCAAAAACCAAATATTTTCAAATAATAATAACAAATTTGTAAAATATTATTTAATAGTGGTAGATTTAAATTGTCCACATATGAAAATGATTGAGCGAAAGAATATGGATATCTGCGGCACACCGATGATGTATGCATATGCTGCGATGCTCATAAATGCTGAGCTTGGTAAAACTATCTTGGATTCTTCCTGTTAAGCTGTCAGATTTGGCAATATATTATATATACTTATAAGCATAAAAGTTGTTCTTACAATAACTTAACTTTCGGCATATCGATCCTGTGGGGCAGCTTTAAAATTTGTTGTTTATAGGATTTTCCACATATGTTAGGATAAATAAAACTTTTAAATGCCAAGATTTTTCTAAATATTTTGAAAAACAGGACGTTTTCATACAAGAACCTACTTTACAACCGATCGTTCCCATAGAAGCTATAACAGAAAACGAAAATATGCAATTTTTTAAAACGATAGATTTAAAACGGAGAGAAAATTAGTAATTAATATCGGTCGAAAACTACGTCATTGTATGAACATTTTTATACTCTTTGGTAATATAGTTTTGAAGTAAAATGTGTAACACATAGAAGAAGACAAATCCGTCCCATAAAGTAGATATATTCTTGATCCGTATCTACAGCCGAGTCGAGATAGCCATGTCCGTCTGATTGTTTGTCCGTCTGTCCGTTTGCCCTCTATCCATTGAACGCAGTACATATCTCGGAACCAGCTGGATCGAACCATATATCATATAGCTGCCATAAGAACGATCGGTCGAAAGTAGGTTCTTGTATGAACAACTTTTTTGTTTATCAAGCTATTTTGACCAAACTAGGCATTTATAAGTTTTACTATGCTCCTTATATATGCGAAATCCTATCAACATCGGACCACTATATCATATAGCTGCCATAGGAACGATCGGTCGAAAATTTAGTTGTCGTATGGAAAACTTTTTTGTTTTTCAAGATATCTCAACTATACTATTAGCATTAACATTAGCTATTTTGGCTGTGCTTCTTATTATAAAAAGATTGGGTCTGCAAGGATATTAAGTCTTCACTGTGCTGGCTGTGGTTTGCTTTGCTCGAAGTGCAGATGCGTGTCAACCAAATTTTTTACAATTGGGGTATTATTTTTTCCTCACCCCCTACCAAAAGAGGAATGTTTTGTTCAATTGCATTTAATTAGAACGGAAAGGACACCTCGTATGAGGGGAGCTTGCCGAAGCTTTGTTTCATCCTTTTACAACAAGCATTTGCAATGAATGTGTGTGTGCACATGCATTTACCATTTTGCGCTAGATGCATTATCTTTAATAGCTTCTGTATTTCTTAAAATATCTTGATGAAATTTTTAACAGTATTTCTTATTGTACTACAGATTTTTCTTTGAACTTTTGGGATAAATTGGTCGGTAGTTCAAGTTGGTTTATTTTTTTGATTCTTAGCCATTTGGCAGGAGCAGGGTGTGTCGATTGCTATAAAATGAAAGATACTATAATTATACCGCGCAAATCCAATGCAATGTACTGCATTCCACCTCCCGACCAACTGATGGGCGTAGTAGTGTAACGTATGACACGAGTTGCGAAGTACAAAACGATTGCAAACTACGACTATATGCTAAGACCATCTACTTGCTGAAAAGTTTAGAATAGAAGAATCTATACGATTGATAATGCTAGTAAAAATCATCACAGAGAACCCTGAACGGTTAATAATATGGGCACAAGGAGGACATAAGTTCAGTATAGATATTCATTTAATGAATGCTGTTGTAATTTAGTGCACGAGGCGTCAAACACGACTCGTAACTTCGTCGATACACTACTGGATTTAAAAACACAATGGTGAGCTATGTAAATTAAATCTTAGATTCGCCACTAAAGTCATGTGGCCGATAATCTTATATTCCTTTGTGAAGGTCACATATTAAGATTAAATCGCCGGCTGATGACTCAGACGCTTCTCGAGGGATGGGAAAAAATTTCGTACTGCGTAGGCACTAATCACAAAAACATTTTACCCTTATTACCCATTTTTTAATTTAAAAAAAAAATAAAATAAATAAATAGATCGTTTATTTTTTTTTTTTTTTTTACCTATATCTTCAACTTAAAATGGGTTTTCAACAGGCAGTATGTATGCTCATTCTTGCAATGTTTTTATGTAATTTTCTGTTGCATCTATTTCTATAATATGATGTACGATAGCAGGGACTTATAACTTAAAAATAATACAAAGTCGCAATTTTCTTCTCTGCTCTTGAATAGTGTAATTAAGCGTTTAAGTCGCGTTTGAATAACATGTTTGCACATCTCCCATCGTCGGATAAGCATATTCAGTCAAAGTATTATTTCGTTATTCAATGTATTTCCTCACTACTTTCCTTTAATCTTCACGATGTCACCAAAAGATTCACGTTATTTTTTATCCTACTTTGAATTTGGTTATAGTTTTTATATTTTCATTTATTTATTAAACCACTTGTAATGTCACTGTTTACTTATAAGCCATTTTTTAGTTGATGAAAAACGGTTTCTAACAACATATTTAAAGCAAGTTTACTCTATTAATATAACTTTTATTATGTTTTATATAAGGATACAATAATTCCAATCGGTACAATTAATTAATTTACCTGTATTGTTTTTGTTAAAAAAAAAAAAAAATTAAAAAAAATTCACATTCAATATAGAAAACGCTTTGCTTCTGACTTTATTAGTCTGTTTACATCGTTCCAATTCCAATCGAAACAAATAAATTATTAATTCACTTTTTTGTTGTTTAGAAATTAGAAAATATTTTACGCAACGGTCCATTATTCACTATATAGCCGCCTCATATTTAGTTACTGTTAGTTACTGTAAGACAGCGCAGAAGATCTGCAGCCTCCAATAAAATGAGATACGTCTCCTTTATCCGGTCAAAGGGTACCCACGCGTTCCAAAGAAAATGTAGCAAGCCAAGCAATGTCTTCAACCGGTCCTTCAACCACTCGTGCACAAGTTTGAAAGTTTTCATTTCCAAAAAAAGGCAGTCCCCTGGCCATTTGTAACTATCACATGTCTCCTCTATTGTTAATGATGGCGCCCTGATCCCGTCCAAGCTCTGAATTATAAAACTCAGAAATCTAGTAAAGACCACGATGAATTCCTGTCGTGGTTGTGCAGTTTATCGCAACAAGCTGCAAAACCAACTAATGGGTGACTAAACGAAACACTTAAGCTCGGGCGTTTGACATTAAAAACTACACCGGTCGTGCCTGCCTCATTACAAAGGGCTATTTACGTATATTTGTACGTGAGCCGTACACTTAGAAGCCACTTCGAACCGGATACTTCGTCTTGCCGTTTGACGTTTGAAGAGTTATCGATATATAGAAGTCTGCCTCTTCTGAAGGCCCATGTCGCCACGGTCAAAGAACCCGGCTGACCTCTCAAGGCCCTTATCAGCACTCTGCGTTGTTTTCGTTGGAAAGAAGAAATACCTTAATGAATTAAACAATTGCAATAAATGGCCACATCCAACGAGAAATCTCGTGGTCCGCGTGGTAGAGACTCGTTGCTAAACTCATTCATCTCCTCATTAGCTCCGATATTACCATCACGTAGATACATAATTTCCAGCTTACATATATTTCGTACATTGTGTCTTCCGCTCCATATTCTTCAAAACAGCATCACTTTTCCTACTTCAGTAGGAAGTGGAGTCCTAGAGGTGTCGGATGTGCCGCGGAGTGCATGCACTGCGGAAGTGTCTACGGCGCCAGCTACAATGCTGTCTTCGATTCTCCATTACAAGATCATCAGTTTACTGCCTACTGCACTGGTACTAGTGGGTAGCGGCGCATAGTCCGTTGAGAGCGCTAACCGATACGTGCGGTCCGATGAGTCGCATGCATGGCAAATTAGCAAATGGTTACTCGCATTGGTGCAGAAGCGTCTTGTTTCACTTATGTCAGCGCAAATTAGTCCGATGATAAGAAAATTTAAATCATTTTAAAAATGACTTATTTTAAAAATTGAGAATCAGCTTCAGATTCGAAACCAAAAGACAAGAACATTTGTAACAATACACACGGGGTTGGTAACCAGCCCAGAGCAAGAGCGTTGGTTAGCTTCTAGCTTAAGATACAGACGGTATACTTTGTAGTTTTAAAAGTAACTTGAAATGAATCAGTGAGGAACACAGAACGTGCCTCGTTGTATTCATGAGATTATATATTTAAAAAATATTAATTTTTTTGTCGGGATTGGCTGATTTTTTTTATTGAAGCCACCCCAACATATTTTCACGGTACACGTCGAAAATAAAATGTAAAAAAAGCATTTTATTAAAAAGTAACCAAATAATCACTCCACTAAAATACATTTTATTCTGCTACAAAAACACCGCAAAAAAAGCGAACAAGCATCATTAAAATTTCGTAAATTTTTCAGATATAATAAAGTGGCACAATGATAAAAGGGAATTGTTTGCGAAAATTAAATTTAGTGTTATTATCTTTATGCGTACAGTAGACATTAAAGTCAATGAGCTTAACGTGAACCCCTCCCCCGATGGTTTAGTCTCAAAAAGCATCTGGTTACGCTTCGTATCAGAAGGGTACTTCCAATTTAAGCTCCGACAAGTTAAGGGTTCGTGACCCCAAAAACGATTAAACCACTGCTGCATGGAATAGAATGCAATTGATGTAAAACAACAACCGACAGGTGGAAAAGTATAAGCCATTTTCATGGGCATGGTTTTCTCACTGTGAGGAGCGAAGCCTATTCCTGCCTCTTCCGCAACCGTCAGCATTTACTAATTGATCATAGATCAAACCGCTAGGCGGTCAGCTAGTGCCCCAAAAGACTATGGCGGGGGAGCAGAGAGCCGACACCGGCAGAGCTCCTACCCTAAAAGGATAATTCCATTTTAAGCTCCATGATGCTGGGGACGGGCAGCCCCGGACAAACACAATGTCAACAAGATGCCCATTCATACAAACCCTCCACGTTCGTACCCCCTCATTTGTATCACCACATTTGTTCATCTACCATCCATCATCATTCATACAATTCCTCCGTGTAATTGTCTCCTTGCAATTGTAGCTCTTGCAAACTCAGCCATTCTTCGAATCCTATCACTAGTGGAGAGTGATTGACTTACGTCAAACCCGCCACCAACCTCACATATGCTCAACCCCTTAGATCTTGGAGATCTGCATACCTTGTGCACTCCCAGAGAACATGGTCCCATGTCTCTGACATGTCTCTACAGCGATTAACCCCAAAACTTTCAGTGATAGTGTGTGTCACAATCGGATTGTGGTCACACACACCAATCCCACCTAGTACACATCAATTTCACTCTGACCAACCGGACCACAACAGCTGTAACACTCACTGGGCTCGTGAGTAACGACCCGAACATCCTGGGACACGGTCTACTCGGCTAGCATCTCACCCAGTGTGTGACGAATGCGAGGATACCTTACTGAACTACAAGCATGACAGGTACGCTACTAACCAGTAGTAGCATCTCATTCAAATAGGCTATGTACGGTTTAAAGGGATCACCTGCAACCTGCGGTCGCGTAGAGTTCCTGCAGCACGGCAACAACGCTGCCCCTTGCACACATCATAGCCCCCACATCAAACCTCTGACAATTCAGCTAATGAAATTTGCTAGACATTTTAATGTCTACCATTCGCCCGCGCAACAACTGCCAAGTATATGGGGCAGGTTAGAGACATCATTAGATGTCTCGATGGCTTCCTCTTAAAGAAGCAATTGCGGCAGCTCATTGCTGCACTGAGCCACGAGGTGACCCGTCGTATCGCAGCGATGGTTAACGTCTTCTTTGGCCCTGCACTCCGCCACCTTATGGTCGAAGCCAAGGTACCAAATCAACACTCCTCATTCGAAAAGAAAACCACTTTATGTAGCAGCGCCCGGTTTCTAAAAGAGTCACGCCAGCACCCTCGAGGACTACATCACCCATGAACTCGTCAGGGGTGGTCTGCGATAGAGCGCCCTGGACCAGAACTTTCGGCCTCAATATATCATTCACGCTCACTTCCAATCCCATCTCGCTGAAATTTGTGTTCTCCACAATCTTCCTACGCTCGGCGACCGATGGAGTACGAATTATCGCACTTCCATCCCGTAGAGGTTTTACCTCGTGAACTTGTACACCAAGAGTTTAAACTACCTCCATCACAACCTGCTCAACCACGTCCTTAGCGGTCTTTCCAGTAGCCTTGCTGCGCACAACCAAGGACCAGGTCTCGACTGGCCGAGGCATCTCCGGGGTAGACGGCATTGCCGACATGGGACTCCCTCTGGCGACGCTTATCGACGACGCCCGCGCTTGGCCGGCTGGAACATGCGACGCATGCGAAACGTTCGCACACCCGCAAACGGCCTTCAAGCGCCTCTGCAGCCGCTCATTCACAAAGCGTGAACAAGAGCTGTTCGTACTGCCCTGACGAGTCCACTAAGTTGCACAGGAGCGCGCCCGATGCTCCCTCCCTAAAGGCAACCTGAAATAGCTTTCCCGTTATCGCCTTCAACTGTTCGACAGCTCTCTCCCCCTCCGCCTCCTAAGAGCTGCCGCACTCGTCGACGGCTCCTCCATGGAAGGGACAGGCACACTCGCAATGCTCTCGGCACGAGGCATATCAAAAACCAGCTCCTCCACTCCCGCACCCGCTGCTCCGCGCGAGCCAGCTACGGCTCCCGCGGGAACAGCGCTCCCCTCACACATACCAACAGTGTCTCGGAAGTTCTCTTCCTCAGCCTCTGCTTGCTCCTCCGCCTTACCTCCCTGTTTGACAGCGGCATCGCCCGCAGGTATTCGCTTATGTTCAAAATAAAAAGCACGCACACACACACGTAAGAACTAGCGGTTTTACACACACACACACACGACCGTCTGTTGTTCACGCAACAATTACGTAAACAAGCCAATAAAGTAATACAACTTTATTGCCGATAAGCGCACAAAACGTCAACAAAAAAACGTTGCTTGAAACCACCATTATCTAACAATTTTGTGCGAAGCGACAATGAAATAGTACGTCTGTTCTCAACAGACAGGATTAGCGCAGATCATTGGTGCAGAAGGTGCATACTTGTACATGCTAGTCTCGGCTTCGCAGAAGAACAAAATAAGCCACCTAACAATACGTGAGTAATTGCTATGAATTCTGCAAATGCCTTCTTAACGATTTTGTGTTTTGAACAGTACTCATCTTGCCTAATTTAGAGCTACGTGCAATGCCTGGCCAACGAGCCTATGAAAACCTAATTCAATTAGTTTATTTCTACTACCACAAGGGGAAATCTGCTAAGGAATTAGCGGAAATGTTCCCAAATATGTTAAGAACTATTTATATTATTTATCCGCGCCGAAGAAGAAAAGAGATTGGAATTAAAGCACTCCAGAGGTTGACCACCGAAGCTCACCTGACGCGTTCATTCAAAAATTTAAATCAGATTAATGATAATCCACAAACGAACCTGGGACAGTTGGCATAGGACTTAAAAAAGAATTGCAAGAAGACAGTGAGCCAGTAAATATTTAGAAAAGGCTAAATTTTTCTATTGCCAATGTCAACAAGCCCGTCGAGTACTGAAATGACGTTATTTTTCTGACGTGTCAAAAATAAAGTTATACTATCATGACTGACCCAGAAAAGTTTGAAAAATTATAATACCAACAGTAAAGGTTGGCAAGCTTCCTGTAATTTGTCCTGTAATTGGTACATAAAATTATGATAATTATATGCTAACAGCCAGGAAAACAACTGATTTCCAGAAATGTTGCAAATTCGAAGTGGTTATTTACAAATAATTTAGGAATAGCGGACAGGTTGCAGTCCGTCTGTATTTTTTTTTATATGACAGTCCACATTTCTTGTAGAGAGGAATGATATAAGAATCGTTAGCAATAGACGAAAATGTGAAGAACGTCACTCCTTGAGTAGACAACTAGGTCAGGCCCAGGAGAGTAAGAGGATTTTAAAGAATTTATAGCAGAAAGGTAATATTATAAGGGTAAGAGTTATTATTAAGAAAGACAGAGCAATAAGTTGATTGGAAAACAAGTAAGAGGTTCTAGTCGGGAGCTCCCGACTAGGGGATACCTTGGACCCTCTTATTCCAATACCAAATGTAGCTCGCGCTACGCGCTCGTTTGCTTTAGTAGTATTAAAGATAAATTAATAAAAAAAAAGTCGCTTGGCAGGGTTCGAACTCGCAACTGACCGCATTACTTTATGCCGCCTTTACTCAAAAACAGCCACACCAGCCAAAAAAAAAAAAAAAAAATGGTTTCCTAAGTAGGGTTCGAACTCGCTACAAACTGCACTACTTGCCGCCGCCTCTACCAAACAGCCACACTAATAATTAAGTCTCACTGAGAAGAAAAGGAATTAAAATAGCAGCACAGAAACAATACAATCGCAATTGCAATGCTGTTGGTAGAATTCAAAGCAAATGCGCATGAATGTTTGTGTGTGTACATGCATACAGGAATTCTTGGAATTTGCGGTAGCTGCTGTTAACACGTGCGCACATTATTTTTGTGTTTCTTACCCGATCATAATGAAATTTTCGACAGTACATCTTACTGTGCCATAGAATATTTGTGTATTCTCAAAAAGTCCATTGGATATAGATTGTGACTAAAATTGATGGGCTATACAAATTGGATTATTAACTTGATTTATAGCTTTGCCGTGGTAGCGGGGAAAGATACTTGATATATACTATTCTAGAAGCTACAGGACCAGTTTGGTGACTCTAGCTCATATTATTTGCCGAAAAACAGGATTTTGATATCGGAAACAAACTAAGTTACTTTTCGGTGCTTAAGGTGAACGGACGTGCTCGCGGAAAACAATTAATAACCAAAACTCCAGTGCGCGCCCAAACGGTCAAAGCGGCTATTGCAACTCTGCACAAAGAGTGCAAAGCACCAATAATTTCACAAAAACGAAAAAAATTAAAACAAAACTAATTGCTGACAAAGCAATTTGTTTTAGGTGGATCGAAACCAAATCAAACACAAAATAAGGTGGTCACAAATTGAGCAAGTCGGCTGCGTTGCCGTGCTGACATGCACCCGACCAGCGGCAATGCCAATAGAGCAAAAATTCCAGTGAGTGCTGACAACAGTAATGCACCCACAATAAATAACAAGGGGCCGTCTCGAACTAATGAGGTAGGCCAACTAAATGCTGACGCCGCAACGCCGCCGAGCACCTCAATGCTTAACAGCCGCTTAGCAACAGCTGCTAACAAATTCTCCGCGCTGATGTCTGGAAGAAGTACTTCAGTCTCCCCTTCCTACCCTCTAATGGAATCCGAAGACCCCGGCAGCAGCCCACATGCTGGTGCTAGCACAATTAGACACGTTGACGCCCTAGTGCAAATAGTAGAGGCCATCAAACCCAATTCGCGCGCCGCAGCTGCGGCTCGAATGATTCAAGCACAGGCAAAAAAAACTAATGACAAGCGCAAAGTCTCAGACAGCAGGACCCCACCTGCTGCGCGGCGAAAACTGAACAAAACTGACACCTGCCCAGATGGCACTGATGCTTCCAATAGATTTGCACTCTTGGCCCCACCCGATAACGTCGAAGACATGGATACTGACGAATCTGAGGCCGAGCAAGAAGAGAACTTGCATGCCTCAGCGACTCCTCAGGTTGGGGGCGACAGCCAGCCCAACGCTGTAGCCCATGCCAGCACCAGCTCCTCCGTGCCCGAAATAAGGGCCAACAACAATGCCCCCACTGGAGGAAAGAAGCCACCCCCCATCGTACTAAATCGGGTCAGCGACATCAACGACGTGTGGCTCCTACTATCCGAAGTAGCGGATAACTTGACCATCAAATCCAACCTAGGTAGGACTATGCGACTCCTAGCCAATGATGTGCCCACATACAGGGCCATCATACAGATACTGGATGAACACAAAATTGAGTTCTACTCATACCAGCTGCAGGAGGAGAAGCCCTATCGCATAGTTATCAAAGGCCTCCACCACTCCACACTCAACCGAGAACTCGTCGACGACCTGCGGACCCAGGGCCACACCGTTCTCCACGTGCACAATCCGAGCAGCAAAGCTACCAAGGAGCCCATGAACATCCACTTCATCAACTTGCAGCCGGCGACCAACAACAAGGAGGCTCTTACTATCAGGAAGCTGTGCAAGCAGGTGGTCAAGGTTGAGACTGCTAGAAGAAGCCAGGATGTGGTGCAATGCCATAGATGCCAGGAGTACGGGCACACGGCCACATACTGTAGAAAACAACACAAATGCGTTAAATGCGGGCTCAATCATCGCTCTGCTGATTGCACACGGCCCGACTCAGTACCGGCAACATGCGTTCACTGCGGTGGTAACCACCCTGCCAACTATAAGGGCTGCGAGTGGTTCACTGAATATACAAAGCGTGCGGGAGCCCCAAAGCCCGCCAAAATGAAAAATCTCCCACCGACTCAAGCTAACCGAAGCCGCAGCAATAAAGTTCATGGGCCTACACCTGTTGTCTTCCCCCGTACAGCACCCACTGAACAAGTAGAAGGGCTTTCATACGCCGCTGCCACCAGAATAGGACTAGCTGCATTCAGCAAAGAGAACAACGTCCCCAGCGCTAGCCAGCGAGAAGGACCAGCGCAAGCTAGGCTACATAGATTGCTGAGGGAACAGCAACAGGAGAGGCTGACTGCGCAACAACAGCAACATCAGATATCTGGAAACGGGGAAGGACTTTCCTCTGCCATCAAGGACATGAGCCGAGCTATCGAGAGGATGACAGAAATGCAACAGCAGGTTTTGGGTATGCAACAGCAAATCCTTACCCTTCTAACCGCGTTACTATCCAAATGAACACACCACTGAAGGTGCTAATCTGGAATGCCAATGGCATTTCAGGTAAAGTACTAGAGCTGGAGGCCCTAGTACAAAAACACGCAATCGGAATAATTCTGCTGTCAGAAACTAGAACCAACGGTCCAACTTTCCCTAAAATCTTTGGCTTCGAGGCATACCCTGTACACTGGACTCAAAATCGCTCAGCTAGCGGTGGCTGCGCTGTCCTCGTTCGGAGTAACTTGGTTCACTTTCCGCAATTGAGTATTACTAACCGTGTTTACCAATACTCGACTGTGAAAGTCTCCACTGATGCTGGTAACGTGGACTTTGGAGCAGTCTATTGCAGACCAAATGAGCAGACGTCGACTGACGACTTCAACGTCATACTCAACTCGGCTGGAAGCAGATATCTGGTGGGAGGCGACTGGAATGCACATCACTGGCTGTGGGGCGCAAATAACAGCAATGCGCGCGGCCTTCAACTAGCTAGCAGCCTAGCGCACCGTCAAGCGAAAGTACTGGCCACAGGTTCTCCCACAAGATACCCGTACGGCAGCCGAGGCACTCCGTCTTGTATAGACTTCGCCATCTACCAGGGGATCCCTGACCAGTGCCTCTCAATCGCTGACGATTGGGATCTCCCCAGCGACCACCTGGCCCTGATAGTTACCCTGGAGAGCAGGGCCAGGGTGGTCAGCGCAATACCGAGGCTGATCAACGCACGCACTGATCTCGGTGTCTTCCAGAGACAGATGAGTGAAAGTATACACCTCAACATCGAAATCTGCACTGGACGGGATGTAGAGGACGCCATCGAGCTGCTCAACGCAAAGATCCGCGCAGCGCGAGCAGCCGAAGCCACCTCCCCACCAGTTGCCAGGCGGCTGGACAATGCTGGCAACGGGCTGCCCGCAGACATAGACAACCTGCTCAGGATCAAAAGGCGGAGCAGACGCAGGTTCCAGACGACACAGCATCCGTGGGACAAGGCGGAGTGGCGAAGAGCGGAGCGGCAACTCAAGGAGGCCCTTCGCAGACACAAAGACGCATCCTTCTCTAGAAGGTTGGAGAGCATGGACTATACCCATGACTCAGGATACTCGCTCTGGCGAGCAACTAAAAACCTGAAGGCCAACCCTGGAGAACCGTTCCCCTTCTTCGCCACAATGGTAAATACTGCCTTACAGACGAAGAGCAAGCTGATACCTTCGCCAGCCACCTGGAGGAACGGTTTACTCCCTTCAATCTGGCCTCCTCAGAAGAGCTCGATGAAACAACCCGAGCGTTGGAGACACCGCTACAGATGTCACCACCTATCGGCCCCATCCGCGTGGAGGAGGTGATCAACGTCGTCAAAGTCCTTCCCAGGGCTAAAGCACCGGGCCATGATGGAATATGCCACACCACTCTGAAGGCCCTACCAATGCGCGCGCTCCTTTTTATAACGTTGATCTTCAACGCCATATTAAGGACGCAACACTTCCCTGCCCAGTGGAAGTTAGCGAGGATCCATATGATCCCATAAGTCGGGCAAGCCGGAATATGACCCTGAGTCATATCGGCCGATCAGTCTCCTGCCTTCCTTGTCGAAGGTCTGGGAAAGACTGATTGTCGCCCGACTTTCAAGGCTTATGGATCACATGGCCATCCTTCCTGATCACCAATTTGGATTCAGGGGAGGGCATGGCGCTGTTGAACAGGTTCACAGAGTGATTAACCATATTCTTAAGGCTTACGACGACAAAGACTACTGCTATGGAGTCTTTGTAGACGTTAAGCAGGCCTTTGACCGAGTCTGGATTGATGGATTGCTCCAGAAAATCTGCGCTCTTATCTAATGGAGCGAAAGTTCGAGTCAAAGTTAGAGCAGCAATCTCTCCTGCCCGCAAAATGAAGGCGGGTGTCCCCCAAGGCAGCGTACTGGGCCCCTTTCTCTACAACTTGTACACGGCAGACATCCCCACTCCGGATGAACTACACGAGTTTGCCACCCCAGGCAAATACTTGATGGCCACATTTGCCGATGACGTGGCAATATTTTACTCAGCCCACTGCGAGTACGAAGCCACTGACGGTGCCCAGGAATACATCCACTTGCTTGAGAGCTGGACACGCAGATGGAACATCAAGCTCAATGCCTCGAAGTGCCAGGCGGTCAACTACACACTGAGGCGTGGCAAGGCTCCAGCAGTCTGGATAGACGGTAGCCCCCTCCACCCTGGCAGAAGCGCCAAGTATCTTGGAATTGTACTGGATAAGAGGCTTAGTTTTCGGGCGCACATCGACGGCCTTCTTAAGCAGTGCCGCTATAAGATGGCCAAGGCCAACTGGCTACTAAACCCCAACAGCCCATTGCCACTTCGCTGCAAACGGGCAGTTTACAACGTCGTGGTGGCACCAACTTGGAGATACGGTATTCAGGTTTGGGGCATTGCATCTCGGACAAATCGAAGACGGATTCAGACACTCCAAAACTTGGCCTTGCGCCGAATTACGGGTGCTGACTGGTACGTCAGAAATTCTACCTTGCACAGAGACCTCAAAATGGAGACCATAGACAGCCAAGTCGGAGCATTCGCCAACCGGTACAGCGAACGCTTGCAGCGACACTGCAGCCGGGTAGCAAGAGACCTCGCTGGGAGGTGTGTAGTCAGGAGGCTCAAGAGAAGATCGTTCAAGGACCTCCTCCAACCACGACATAGGAGACGCCCCAGAGTCCCCCGACTACCTACGTGACGATGCAGCCTTACTCAAAAAGCCGCCTTTGACGTTTGTCCACGATAAAGCCTGAGGACCCAACCAGGCTTGGCGTAATATCACCTAAGCCAACTGTGTTGTAATAAAAATGTATGCTATTTTTGATTCAATACAATAAACAAAAATTAAAAAAAAGGAAACAAACTCGATCTGCGCGGGCACTAGGAGGACCTACAACTAAAATTTCAAGGCTCGAGCTCTTATAGGTTCTGAGATCCTTGCGTTCATACATACGGACGGACGGACGGACAGCCAGACGGGCATGGCTAGGTCGACTCAGCTGTTGATGCTGATCAAGACTATATAAACTTTATGTGGTTGGAGATGCTTCCTTCTGCCTGTTACATCCATTTGCACAAATACATTATTTGATCGATTTTACCCATTTGTAATGGGTTCAGGATATACAAGTTAGCAAAGAGGTTAGCAGCATCAGCATCATTGCCAGCTTTATCCATCCCGAGAGAAAAAGAAGATGGCAAACTTAAAGATTTACGCTTCAAGCTTACAAAATTATACAAGTATCTCAGATTTGTCTTTTGCAACGAGTAAAATAATTCTCATAGCACTTAGAATTCAGAAAAAATAAGTTCGGCTTGACTATGGAATATTTGTCCAAGTCAATACTCGGACCAGACTTATAAAGCCTTTTAAAGTATTTAGACTTACATTTTTTTGGGTATAATAGTCTGGGAGTGAACCAGGGTCGATTTAAAGGAGCAATTCAAGGAATTGAATTGGGAATACAAAATTCTATGAGTGTATAATCTCAGAGTTTCAAAAAAACCTAAAGCAATATTTATATCAACCGAGTCATATAAAAAAGACCAATCAGATGCATGAATACGTTGATTAAGCAAGGAATAGTTTCCTTTGCGAAAGCAACGGCAGGGCTAATTGGTATCTAGTGACTGAGAAAAAAGAGGATTGAAATTGAACATTGCAACCACTTAAGTTGGATGATATAATTCCTCACATAAGGGATAATACTACAGGTGGTAGGCTTGGGCTGTATCACCGCAAAATTAGAAAAATATATAAATAAAGCACGAGACGATTGAATTTCGCAAAAAGTTGTCTGCCGTTTGGACCATTCGATGGCCGCAACTTGACAGGCGAAAAGTCTCACTGCCATTGCGCGGGCTGAGACTGATTGAAGGTGCATTATAGCGATAAGATGGCGTACACTGCTTTAGGGACTGTTTTTTTTGTTTACCCGGCAGCGTTCATGTCCTACTGGGCTGTTCTGTCATCGCTTTCTTTTTATTTTATTAGTAATGTTCTGAACGAAACTGTGATAAAATACTGGGACATAGAGTACAGTTAGGTTAATAAATTATTATCGCAGTGAAAATAAGTATGTTCGCTTTTTTTTTGTGGTTTTGTCTAGTCAAACAATCGTTCGCTTACTTAGTGGTTATCAGGTCTAATAGGGCGTCAGAGTTATCCCTGAGGATCACGGATTAGTAGACGCCGGTAAATGATTCTCGAATGCCGGTCATCAATGAGAGGGAAGGCCTGAGCAATCCACGATTAAACCTTGGAGACGGCATGCGGAGTTGAGGGGCGTAGTTCAGATAAGATGGCATTCCAAAATATGGTTCCCTCCCCTTTAAGTTGATATATTATTGTTATAAAGCTGCAAATTTGTGAGTTTTTTTTTCTTGGCTAATATTTTGGCAAGTACTTGTTTTGTATCGAAATAATTTTTGGGTTATGTTTTAAGCGTTCACTTGTGTTTTTTTGTCTTCTTCGGATTTAGGTAGAGTAAGAATTTAGTTAGAAAGGCAATTGGCAGAGGTCAAGGTGGTTCTAGGGGCCGGACTAATGATACAAGCTTGTGGAGTGAGGGCGATAGTACCAAGCAAGTACCCCAATCACACCCGTTTACAGTTGTCGGGCTTTCGCGCAACCCTTAAGAGGTAACGAAGAAGGGCAGGCAGGATACCAACCGCTACCACCGGTGTTAAATTCCGCAGAAAAGTCGGCTGTGAATGGGGCGTTGGTCCAAGCCCAGGCCACTTAAAAACAGTCGTTCTCCTAGGGGATAAGTGATGCGATTAGGGAGGAGGTCAGGGCCGGAATGCAGATGCAACTTCTTAATGAAGTGCTTCGTTCTTAAGTTTCAACCGCTCAAGAAGCCGATAGCTCGGAAGCTCCGCTGGTTCGGCCAAAGGAAATTCCACCTACAGGGCTGACTAATCGTGGTGACATACCCAAGGGCTATTAAAGTAGCACTCATCTCTTGCAACCAGGCCAGTGTATAGAAGCCCGGAGGACAGAATGAGCAGTCCCGAGATGGATGACCGACGAGCGGCTGCTCGTGATTGGCAAAACCCTTTGTCGTTTCCAAGAAGTTGGGGAGGTGGTAGAGACGAGGGAGAAGAACCGTTCAATCTCGATCAGGGGGCAACACTACAAGAGTGTGTACTCTTGTAAGGTGGAGTTTCGTTCGACGGGAACAGCCATTAAAGTTCGATCGAAGATTTCGTGTTCCGAATAAAGTTCCTCCAACACCAAAATAGATGCCTATGGAGACAGATTCTAAGAAGCTTACACACGCTCTTGTCTGGCAAGGCTACGGATTGCTATTGGCTGCTTGTGAGGTAATCAATAGTCGATAGTTTGGCAGTTCTTAGAAGGGCGAGCGATTCGGGGTCTGTGGTCTGAGGCTGACCGGCGTCTCGGCTACAAAAGCCTTTATCCAACAGACATCTGGTAAAAATAAAAAAGAGGGGTCTTAGAAAAAACGTAGCCAGATTCGTATACCCGATGGACACATACACAGTCGATCAGTTGCGGGATGAGGTCAACGAGGTGGAAGCCAGTTTCGGCATGCATCAAAGCCGACCACTCTATGCGGCATCTCCACGATATGGCGCAGGGTAAAAACCGATGGTGAATGAACTGGAGACCTAAATCGAAGAAATTGTCAAAGAGGTACGCTAAGATTAAAGGCGCACGAACAGATCCGAATGCTGAAACAGTGAGGAATGCGGGTATGATTTCAGAGACTATACATCCACAGAACTGAAATTGATTTGTTTCAAATGTGGCTGTGCAGGCACCATTTCTCTCAAACGTCCTGAATGCTCGGGAAACGATTGATCGAGCGTGAAGAGGCAGGGCGACTCACGCTCAGGAGTGCCGTCCGCCTAAAAGAAGGAATAGCCAGGCGACCGGAAGAAATTTGCAGGAATAACGATATAAATTTAATTTAGCATTAAGCTCCTGAAGAGGGATGCAGAAAATACTTAGAAATAAGCAGTAATATTTTTAAGGCTACGCAATTAGATGGGATGCGAGAAGTGACACGCCAGATTGGGAAAGCCCGAGACCGCTTCCATAGTCAGAACCGCTGGAGGAGAGGATACATTTATTATAAGTCGTGTAGAACTCCCAATCTCGTACGGGTAAAAATATAACGTTTTTTATCTGCACTTACCTTAAACAGTGAGTCTATTTTGGGATTGATTTTTGGCGAACATTTAACCTAGCCCCTGACATTTTGGGTCCTGAGAAGCTAATCTCCACGGGACACCAAGTATCGGGAGAAGAATGAAGAACTCGAAAGTGAGGCGGATTCATGGGAGGTTTCTAAGGAGGAAAGAATAGAATTGAGGGCGGTCAAGCGGGGGTTTTTGTTTTTTGAACGGAGCGGATTAGCATACTATTGACTTGAGAGGAAGGTCATGGTGTGCCTCACGTTGGGGGCTTCTGGGGGTGCATGCAGGGGGGAGAAGATCGGACGCTGAACTCATTGCTCCCAATGCTTCCGTTAGTAACATCGCGTCTTTGAAAATCCTTGAATCGAAATCCTATCGATTAGGGCCCTAAGTACCAAAGAGTACCACAAATTTTGCAGGCGTGGCAAGGCCTATCATAAGATACACTGCCTTGAGCAAAAAAAAGGTGAGAGAGCGTTGGCAACAGAGAGTTCCAGCCACACCAAACATTAAATTAAAACGATACAAATTGTATTAAACGTCTTAAATAGTTCTCAAAAATAATATCACACCTAAACCTACATATTATTATACCTATCTAATAACGTAGCGGACAATAAAAAAAGACTTTGTCTCGAGCACCGATAACATTACCAGTGGGCGGGTCTAACAGCAAAATTTAAAAAAATTAAAATTAAATTACAAGCAGCTCGAGAACTATTATAAATAATTGAAAACTAAAACACTTAGTGATTCCAACACCTAAGTGAGCCACGCGAATGGCGACAGGCTGGTCCGCCAAACTCACGAGCTCGAGTAGCCCGTCAGCTGTAACTGCTTCTTTATCCCCGGTGCTGACCAGGAGGCGACTAGCAACGGACGAGACAACGTTCACATTAACCGAGTGGGTCCGTGCAACAAAGCCGTTCCTCACCCCTGCTACATCCTGTTACCCGTTGGTGCAGACAACTCACACGTATCTTTGTTGTTTGTTCTTGCGGCAACCGGCAAAAACCTTTGGCAAGTGTTTTCCGCTTGTTCCCGTTCGTAGCATATGAATTGTTGAAGAATGTTCTGCATTCGGCATTTCTCTGCATAAGGAGTTATTTGTAATAATGTTGTTAGCAAGTTTGCTACAGTCATTTGAGAACTTTCTTGTTGCGTTAGTGAAGCGTGACGAATTGTCGTCGCTAAGTGTAAGAGTAAACTATAATAGTAGAAAATGCAGAAAGACGCAAAAGTAATGATGAAAAGCAGCAAAGAATCGATCAAGCCTTTGCGGTAGTCGGACAGTCGAACTGGATAAAGCAGACAGACAAGAATCGCAACGGAAAAAATAAGCAGAGTCAAAAGGGCCATTTTGCTGCTAAATACCGAAGCATCAAGGCAGCTAACGGCGGCAGAAATAATGAGCGCAGGCAGGCTGAGAACAACAACGATAATGGCAGCGTCGGTCGGGCGATTACTGGAATAGCATCGTGTCTGGGAATTGGCGTGAGCGCTTGGTGCGTCGACAGCGGCGCCACTTCTCACATGTGTCAATGCTCTCACATTATGTCTAGGGATCGTTTAAATGTATGTGTCCGCACAAGGGACAATGCGCAAAAATTCAATTTTTTTCAAATGTTGGAGGCATTTCTTCTTCTTTGAAGGGACGAGTAATATGAAATAATGAAAGGGTTTGCCACGTCGTTGTTGGTAAGGGTACCTAAGCGTTGGCATTTACATTTTTTTTTTGCGCATTTTGTATATGAATAGAAGCATTTATGCGATTGTGTGCCTTTTATGCCTGCCTGTTCAATCCAAATTTGACAGGATTCAAAAGTTTTTGTTATTTTTTAATTTCGAGCTCTACACATTCACAAACACAAACAAATGTGTGAGAACGGGTAGATCATGGGCGCAAAAGAAAATTTCATTATTGGCATCCGATTGACGGGCGATTTCGGGCTATTTATTAAAATGGCTAACAAGAAATAAATAACACTAAGTTGACCCTGCCTTCAGCAACGCTGGTATTTGAGCGAAAATTTTTGTATTTACAATCGTCGCTTATTAATTTGGCTTATTCCATTATATGAATGCTTTATTTGAGAGACTAAAAGACTAAAAGAAAGTTTTGAGCTTGAGATATTAGATAAAACTTCATCACCCTGTTCACACCCATTGCAAATGAAAAATCCCTCGTACTAACATAAGTTCCACGTCTATATTTTATCATCCATGAGGGGCAAGTTTTGTGAAAAGTGTGAAACACGTATCAAAGATTTATGATTTTGAAGCCGATTAGACAGTAAAAAAAAAACTTGCATACGACCATTTCCCAACCACACAGTTTCGGGTGTAATTTCCAAAACATCTGAAAAACGTGTTGACTAAGTTCTTATGTAGGTAATAAGTTTGATAATAAGTTTGAAGCCAATCAAACAAAACACCAGAGAATCCTGGATTCTGCAAAAAATGTGGAACCCGTCACAAATATATTTTCTTAAGGATCCTTGGATATGAATTTGTTCCCGAAGTTTTACCCAATTCACCAATTGTTGGTGGTGGTCAACAAAAAACATTTATACAAACGTAATCCGCCAATTTAGCACAATTTCGGATGTAATTTCCAAAAGTGTTTAAGTGTTTTATTCCCTGAAAAGATTAAAACAATTTGGATATTATAAGTTTCCCTGTACCCCCTGCATATTGCAAAATCTTATCAACATCGGATTTATATAGCTGCCATAGAGACGATCGGTCGAAAATTAAGTACTTTTTTGTTTATCAAGAAATCTCAGACAAGCTTGGAATATATAAGTTTTGCTATGCCTCCTATATGTATACTAAGTATTATCAACATCGGACCACAAAATCATAAAGCATAGCAAAACGATGGGTCGAAAAGTTGGTTCTGATATGGAAACTCGTTTTTTATATAAAGCTCTGGATTTATTATTTCCATTATTATCCTCATATATATGCCAAATCTTATCAACATCGGACCACTGTGTCATATAGCTGCTAAAGAAAAGATTGGTGGAACAGTAGGATCTAATAAGGCAAAATATTCTGTTTTCAAAGATATTTAAAAAAAAAAACTCAGCATTTGTGAGCTGCATATCTGTAAATGGAAAAATACAAGCGTATAAAATATTCGGCTTGCTGCAGATATCCTTCAAAATTTAGAAAGTAATTTACAAAAGATGGCGAATTTTCACAATATGAAATTATATATTTCTTTGATACTAGTAAAAATTGTTATATATGAAGGTTAATAGTCTTTGGTTTTGATCCACAGTTATAGCATCCTCTTTTGAGAAAGGGAGCTTTGGTGGCCTTAGATAAAAATTTCTTTGTCAGCTTTAAGCAAGATGGAGAAGAAAAAAAAAATAAAATAACAGTCTATATCCAAAAGTTGACTTTATTATTTTCGACTCTCTTTCATACATTATACAATTCTCTGTTATATGTAGATTAGGAGTAGGATTCTTTCCCTAAAACATGTAAGCGGCTCTATTCGAGAGATCCAGACTATGGGATACCCTCTTCTACCAAAAATATACAAAAATTCTTCGTTAGCTATTAAATGAAAAGTATTTGATATATATATATACTATTCAAAAAGATAAATGTCAAATTTGATGACTTTAGCTCTTATAACTTACGAGATTTACTCAATGAAAGAGGAAATCAGTATTGATTTTTATCGATTACTTAGAAATGGGCAAGTTATCGATTATCGGAAACAAAGGTTCTGAGATCCTTGCGCTCATACATACGGACGGACGGAGAGACAGACGGACATGGAAAGATTGACTCAGGGATCGGTTGCTGCTATAGAATAGAATATATATACTTTATGGGGTCGAAAATGCTTCCTTCTGCCTGTTACATACATTTGGCCAAATACATTATACCTTTTCTACTCATTTTCAATGGATGGGGTAGAAAAATATTCGATTGAATATTCAAGAGATCAGTTTTCCAACTAAGGGGGGCTTCAAATGGAATATTTTGAATAACAATACAATAGCTGAATTTGAAAAGTCTTATAAGTGTCTAAATAAAAGTGCCCATGGTTTAAGACCAACCATAATCAAACACACTGCATCCTCATATGAATACAATGAGAACAGAAGTTTGTTTCTTAACAATTAAAATTGATTAACAAGTTTACCCAGACACATTACAACGTCTAAGGGATCTGGTAAACTTAAATGAAAAATACAGTCGCCAACTTTATTTACCTATGGTATTAAAAAGAGCTTTTTTTGTTCCATAGTTCATGCTATAGTCTATGGAGGACAACAGCCTCAAGGATAATCAATAATTTGTCAGAAAATAGACTATCTACAGAGTTTACTCGACGCAATCTTAATAATTTTTTCAACAAGAGGATCACATGAAGCTTTGGAAGTATCATTGATAAAAACCAAAATAAACCTGATGAATGTTTTCGAAAATTTTTTTTTCAACGGCTCTTGTCGTTTCGCGATTACTATTGATAGAAGATTTCTTGCATTTTGCAATTCTGCAATTATTTGGCATACTTAGCTCTCCTCAATGGTAACTCCAAGTTCAGAATTAACACGATTGATATTAGAGCTAGAAAAATATGAATTTATAGTAGAATATTTTAAAGATAAAAATAATCATTTTGCGCATGAGTTATTAAGAACAACCATTGGAGAGTTTAAAAAAAATACCTATTAAACTTAAAAAAAGTAAAAGGCGTCCGGAGCTCCTGACTGTGTATACCCTGATCCCCTCTCTACCAATACCAAACGCAGCACCTGCTACTAGTACGTTTGCGTTAGCAGTAATAAAAATAAAGTTAACCAATCAGAAATGCAAAATTTTGTGCTCACAATAAGACTTGCTAGATTTAACATCATAAATGATATCATCTTTGATCATATTCCCACGGAAGTTCCCGTAGTAAATTTGATGGAGGCATAACATAAAGGTCCTCCAGTCCGAAAACATTTTCCATATACTAATGGAATATCCCAGAGATAAGCCTGTATGTAGAAACGTTAACATCATCTCGGCATCTCAAAGCGCACAGTACTTCAACTACAAGATGACACCATTACCGACACAAATACCTACGTATCGTTCTGCAAACTGGCGAACCACCATACCTGTGCACGTGGCTGGCACGCCGAAGCCAGGGGGTCTGCCATACTCAAGCCAATTAAAACCTTTAACATATTTGGATTATAATAATAAATGAAAGCTCTGTTCAAGTCAGCACTGACGACGGGCCAGAAATAACGATCAATGGCACAGACCCCGTCATTTTCGAGCGCTTGCCTCAGATCACTTTTGACTTCAGTTTCAGTTCTGTATGAATATCTTAAGTCAATACTGGACCTATTAATAAACATAGCTCCGGCAATTTTCGTTAACTCATTTTTTTTATTGTTGAGTCACAAGGCCAGCCTTTTATATTATTGAGGTCGAACAGTGACTCTCGTCCATCACGGTGACTTTTATTGCGCAGGTCGCCTACTGACATCCATTACATTATAGGCCCAACCGCATTTAGTTAAAGTTGTTTTCATCAAAACTGAATTTTTGTGTTCAAGTCCGGTACAGGGAAGTAACTTGTTTTTTATGCCCTGAACCCATTGAAAATGTGCAAAAATTTGCAAATGTATGTAACAGGCAGAAGGAAGCATCTCCGACCCCATAAAGTATATATATTCTTGATCAGCATCAATAGCCGAGTCGATCTAGCCATGTCCGTCTGTCTGTCCGTCCGTCCGTCCGTATGTATGAACGCAAGGATCTCAGAACCTATAAGAGCAAGAGACTTTTAAAATTTTTCAAATTTTAGCTGTAGGTACTTCTAGTGCACGCGCAGATCGATTTTGTTTAATAATAATAATAACTAACCCCGTTTCCCAGTTATCGGTAAAAATCGATATCGAAATCCTTTTTATTGAGCAATTTTGGTAAATAATAATAGCTAGAGTCACCAAACTTGATATATTGCTTCTAGAATAGTATATATACATGTATCAAGCATCTTTCATTTTATACCTATCGCCACCACCCCGCTACCACCACAAAGCTATAAATCATGTTAGCAAACCAACTTGTATTGCCTACCTAATTAAGCAACATTTTAAATGCAATTGCCATTTTAAGCATACACGAATATATAATACCATAAGATCTACTACTGAAAATTTGATCAAGATCGGTTAAGAAACACGAAAGAAAATGTGTTTTGGTCTGCAAACACGTGCAGCAGCAAACGCAAATTCCAAGAATTTCTGTATACATGTACACACACACATTTATGCGCGGCTGCTTTGAATTCTATCAACATCATTGCAATTGCGATTGTATTGTTTTCTGAGCAGCTATTTTAATTAGTTTTTTCTCACCAAGACCTAATTATTGGTGAAGGTATTGAGTAGAGGCGTCGGAAAATAACGCAGTCAGTTACGAGTTCGAACCCTACCCAGGAATTTTTTTTTTTTTTGGCTGTTGTGGCTGTTGAGTAGAGGAGGCATCAGGGGAATTTTTTTTTTTAATTTATCTTTATTACTACTAAAGCAAACGAGCGCCTAGCGCGGGCTGCATTTGGAGTTGGAATAAGAGGGTTCAGGTATCTCCTAGTCGGGAGCTCCCGACTAGAACCTCTTACTGGTTTTTTTTTTAGATATTTTTCATTTGTTAAATAGCTTGTAAGGTCGCTTTTGCCTTATGCGCCATTTGTGTGTCTTTTGTTAGAGTCGCCAGGTTTTTAACGATTTAAAAACATGTTAACAAATATTCTATAGCATCATCAAGATCGGTTAAGAAGCACAGAAATTATTAAAGAAAACGTGTTTTGGCTTTCTTCGAATCAGCGGCAACAAGCGCAAATTCCAAGAATATCTGTATACATGTACTCACACACATTCATGCGCGTCTGCTTTGAATTTTATCAACAGCATTGCAATGTCGATTGTATTGTTGTGCTGCCGCATCTGTGCTGCTATTTTAATTAGTTTTTTTCTTATTAAGACTCAATTATTGGTGTGGCTATTGGGTAGAGGCGGCGGAAAGTAGTTGTGTTGCGAGTTCGAACCCTGCCATGGAAACTTTTTTTTTGTAATTTATCTTGTTTTACTACTAAATCAAACAAGCGCGTAGCACGATCTGCATTTGGTGTTGGTGTTGTAAGAGGGTTCAGATTATTCCCTAGTCGGGAGCTCCCGACTAGAACTTCTTACTTGTTATACCTTGAACCCATTAAAAATGGGTAAAAAGGGTATTATGTTTTTGTGCAAATGTATGTAACAGGCAGAAGGAAGCATCTCCGCCCATATAAAGAATGTATTTTAATGATCAGCATCAATAGCCGAGAAGTAATGGCCGTCCGTCCGTATGTATGAACGAGTCGATCTCAGTATCTATAATAGCTAGAAATTTGGAACGCATTTGTTTCAACGCAATGTTTTAAAAGGATTAATCTGTACTTGTTTACCGGGTATGACGTGTTTATTCACGAGCCTCGCGAGACTATCTTCGAGGCTCAGTGACAGTCCCCGGCATTGCTACCCTACGGTTAGTAAGACAGACGTACACTACACGTGTGGACACACTTGTAGAACGTAGCGTACATCCAGAGCAACCAAGTTTGCTGTTCGTTTCGATCGCTCAACAAAAAGTACCGGTTCGCTCGCTGTCGAGGCATCCGCTCGCGTCGGCGAGCTTTCGCTCTACGCCGTTGGGGTGAAGTTGTGCTATCGAGGGCGGGGTTGAGCAATCGATCAACGACGCACGGTTGCAGTCGGCGGATACATTCATACTCAATCTGTGAATTCACCGTGGCTTCTTGCCCATAATTAACTTGAATTATGCGGCTCCTTGCCTTAACTCTTATGACTAATGCATATACCCTATGCTTACAAGCTAATAATATCTACTCATGAACTAACAATATTTTAAGCAATATTATGAACTTAATGGCAGCTTGCCTGTGAACTGTGGGGTGGCTGATCTAGACAGCCGCCTCACAGTACTTAATGACAGCTATATGATATAGTGGTCCGATCCGGCCGGTCCGACATTTCATTGCCTGTAATAGAAAAACGGACCCAAAAGTTTCAAGACGATAGCTTAAAGACTGAGAGGCGATTCCGCATAGAAGCAGACAGACGGACATGACTATATTAACTCGGCTGTTGATGCTAATCTAGATTATATATACTTTATGGGGTCGGGCATATTTCCTTCTATGCGTTACACATTTCATGACATAATTATAGAACCGTCTTCATTGGTATACAAATCAGAATAATATCAATACTTTTAATTATCATGAAACACTAAAACACGACATTCTAGCCTATATTTCCTAAATTGCACAGCCAACAGATATCAAAACCAAACTTTTTCTCAACATTCTCCGAACAAATAAACTAGCACTAGAATTCAAACAAAATTTACAGCAAGCAATTTTCAATTTTTGGTCTTTTTCAGAATTCTTGGACAAGCCGACCCTTGCAGATATACCACTTAGAAGGTTTTCTTATTTTAAGCAAAATAGGTCCCCACAGCAAACCACAAAATTAAAATATAAAATATAATTACTTCATTTATGTCATTTAAGTTTTTAATAAATAAAAATAAATCAGATTCTTCTCATTATGCCTGACTGGACGAAGAAATACATAATAGAACATTTGAATGTGTATGCCTCTTGCTACCGAAGGCACAAAAGGGCTTACCAAAAAATCGAAAGTAGCGCCAGCCCATTGAAGAAAATATCTCTGGCTTGCGACAAACGCCGTGATCTACTTGTGCGTACATCCTCACAATATATACATACGTATTTTTGTAGATCTCGGGGTTTTTTAAATGCTATGCAGTATGAATGCGATACACGCAAGCGCACAAAGCAATGAGTGAGAGCGAGGCACACTCTGCACATGCATACATACATATGTTTCTGGGCTGCAAGAAATTCAAAACTAACATACATAGATTACGAAAAACATCAGCCGCAGCGACGTTGTGCACTGTGCGAAATACATCTTACGACTGATCATTCGGTTCTCGGGGCTCGGCTGACACTCTCAGCAGTCTTACTCTCTCGGAGCAAAACAAAACGGAAGCAAGCACTCGGTACAGAAAATTTTTAAACCACATTTGGGCCGTCTTGAGCTTTCTATAAATTGTATGCTTAGTAATGGGTGTCAAAAGAGGACTCATTTGAAAATATAATAATATGGGAAAGCCCACTCTGTAGAATGGTTAAATATAGAAAAGGTTGCAATTTAAGTAGAAACAACAAAAATGTTGTAACAATTATAGAACGAATACATAAGACTGTAAATTAATAAGTACGTATAAAAATTACCGACGATGACAAAGAAAATAGACTCATAACAATCAAAATTATATAAGCTCAAACACAAATCTACTAGTAGGACCTCAGCTGATATTTTCATTTACACAGGCACACCTCACGGAAACAAGAACAAATAGTCTTAATTAAACCGAAAGAGATTTTGAAAAAAATACTAAGTTTAGAAAAGCACACCAAATTCATGGCAAGTTACACAATTCTTTAAAACCCACTGAAAAAGTAGAACCAATTGACGAAGAATATTTTAAAGCGACTAAGGGACGTCGAAAAAATACATAACAAAACAATTTATCATAGACCAATAAATTTAAATAAAAAAAATGTTCACAAGAGGACGAAAATCCAAATCAAGATCCTTTACTTGCGCATGTCTCACAATAAAATTAACACCATGCACTCATTTTAAGTTATTCAACTTAAAACAGTTTACTTAATATAGCGAAGATTTAGAAATGGGGTTGCAACTAACTAGAATTGGAATTTTTAATCCACAATTATTAAAACATTACTATCTATAGCACGTTAGCTAAGAAAAACTAGGTAATATAAAAACATCTTCCTGGCTTAGATCAGATACCAAAGATTTATTTTTTTTTTTCGAATTCCAAGAGAAATCAATAAAACACGGTTATACGAAATATTACCGTACCTAGTAGACAATCAAAATATTTTCAAGACGAAACCCAATACAAATATTATTCACAAAATAATCTATACAACAAAGATAAACAAATATTAACTATGAGCCCATGCATATAAGGTATCGCAAAACAAATTAACACTAGTTGCAGATATTCCAAATCGCATTCAATGACAGAAACTATCTACATTGAGCCAAATATACTCATCACATGGAACTTACCCAAAACCATTTTAAGTAAAATCTGCATTAAAAATGAGATCTTAATTGAAGTAAATAACACAATAAATATCTATCATGCTCTGTAATTACTAATGATATATCTATAACCAACTTGAACTCTGATTATACCCAAAGCATATCCGTAAAAAGTAATAATAATATATAATATAATAATATAATATAAAAAATATACCAAATAATAATAATTGTTGTTTGAACGTATCTTATTAAGCATAAAATTGTACCTAACATATATATTCAAAATTTATACCCAAAAAATTATTTATTAATAAATCGAATCTTATTGAAAAACAATCAAAATAACTTTCAGTTGAATCTGAAGTTAAACATGAATAGGAGAGTTTAAATATCTTACCAAAATCATATCCATGCATTAAAAGGACAATTTTTTATATACTCTACAGGCGTGGGGAAACGCTTTATTGTTTTATACCCTGAACCCACGGAAAATGGGTAAAAAGGGTATAATAGTTTTGTGCAAATGTATGTTACAGGCAGAAGGAAGCATCTCCGACACCATAAAGTATATATATTCTTGATCAGCACCACAAGCTGCGTCGATGTAGCAATATCCGTCTGTCTTTCCGTCCGTCCGTCCGTCTGTCCGCCTGTTCGTATGTATGAACGCAAGGATCTCGATAACTCACCCCTTTTAAAAGTAATCAATAAAAATGGATATCGGATTCCTGTTTTTTGAGCATTATAAGCCACAATTAAAATGCAATTGACTATTTGAGAATATACAAATATTCTATAGTACAATAAAATCTACTGTTAAAAATTTCATAAAGATCGGTTAAGAAATACAAAAGTAATTAAGAAAACGTGTTTTCGCTGGCCTCCTGTTTGCGTCAGTTAGCGCAAATAACAAGAATTTCTGTATACTTGTACACACATTCATGCGCGTCTGCGTTGAATCACTAACCAAATAACACAAATAACAGACTGGTCAAACCGTATATTTGGTGGTGACAATCGTTTTTTTTTGCGGCTGGTCCAAAGTCGCCTTCGTTTTTGTTCGGGTTCGAGACATGCCCGCATGCTCGCACAGTAAGTGAGTAAGAATACATATGGCCTGTGTCGTGGAACGGCAACGCTGTCTTTTTACTCGCTCACTCTACAAGAAACTGCTTTGGCTTACTTTCATCCATATGATTTGTGCGATAGAACGGCATCGCTGTTTATTATCTCGCTCCCACTACAGGAAAGTGCTTTGGCTTACTTAGGTACCCTTTCGAACAAGAACGAGCTAAAATGAAAGAATTTCGCATCTACTTGGCAAACCCTTCTTTATTTCATATTACTAGTCCCCTCAAAAGGGAAGAAATGCCACCGACTTTTGAGAAAAATTGAATTTGTGGGCATTTTTGCTTGTGCGGACACATACACACACAAACATTTAAACGGTACATGACAAATTGAAAGAGCACTGAGAGTAAGCCAAAGCAGTTTCCTGTAGTGGGAGCGAGATAAAAAACAGCGATGCCGTTTTATCGCACAAATCATATGGATGAGAGTAAGCCAAAGCAGTTTCTTGTAGAGTGAGCGAGTAAAAAGACAGCGTTGCCGTTCCACGACACAGGCCATATGTATTCTTACTCTCTTGCTGTGAGAGCATGCGGGCATGTCTCGAACCCGAACAAAAACGAAGGCGGCTTTGGAAAAAAAAACGATTGTCACCACCAAATATACGGATTGACCAGTCTATATGTTATTTGGTTAGTGGTTGAATTCTATCAACAGCATTGCAATTGCAATTGTATTGTTTTCTGTGCTGCTTTGTTAATCCGTTTTTTTCTCGTTAAGATTTAATTGTCGGTGTGGCTGTTTAGTAAAGGCGACGGCAAGTAGTGTGGTATGTTACGAGCTCGAACCCTACCGAAGGAACTATTTTTTTATTTGTTGTTTTTTTTTATTTATTTATTAAAATAAATATATTTTTTTTAGTAAATCATCCTTTTCGAGCCATTGTCGAATTGTTAAATCATAAATTATAAATCTTCGTCTGTTTTTATGAATTGAGGGTTTTCCATGTCATTAACAATTTTTAATAGTGCTCTCTTTGTTTGTAACCAATCTCTTCCTTTTACTGCTAATAACATTGCGAATTTGAGGTTTATGTCGAAACAAGACAAATATGTATTATGTAATAGCCCAATTCCACTGTCAATATTTCCTAATTTTTTTTGCGAACGCCACATTATTTTGTTATGTGAAAAATGTGGCCTGTACGTAAGAAAACAAATTTTTCATATTTTCAAAAAATTTGACACTTTCAAAATTGTTGGTATTCGCCCCAAATAATTCGTGTTTTTTCGATGATTTATCGAATTTTGTATCTGTGTTATGAAAAATATGAAAGCGTCATTCCCATAAAAAGCTGATATAGCAACGAAAGCAAGCGGTTACTTTAAATTATAATTTTAAATTTTAATAATCTCACAGTTTTTAACATTTAAAGATGGCCAAATCCCGCAAAAAGTCCTTTAAATAGAGCCCCTACTTCGAAGTCGTTCTATTTGACTTTTGGAAGGAAAACTTCTGGCGCTTAGGTATATCAAATCAAACCAATCATTTGTTTATTTAAAGAAGCAATGCATTACACTTGCCAGTGGAACCGCAAAATGTGAAGTTGAAAAATGTAAAATTTGTTGAGCATATTGTAACCAGGCTATACAAATCAATAACATACCTTCCTCTAATTGTTATTGGATCTGGTGTTACTTCAATTGATAATTGTGTATTTCTGTGTTCAGTTATACTTTTATTACATTGGTATATCGCATTCGTTAATTTCATTTCTGCGTGTGTTAAAATATATGTTAAGAAAATTGGTGATTTAATGGTTTTGCCCATCGAGTTGATTACACTACCGTATTCTCTTTGGAATATTGCGAAATGTTTTACGTGTTTCATGTTCATTACACTATATCATTAATTTGCTTGCGCTTTGCCTTGGCAAGAGTTATTGCGAGCATACGGTTCTGAGATTCGGTAATTAACATTCTGTTCCTGGCCAAAAGTGTTTCGTAAAGATGACCGGTGTCAATCTGATCCTCCTTTTTTGCTTCAAGGATTTGGTTTATGGTTTTAGTGATACAGCTTATCTGAAAAACTTTCCTGTTATTTGCCTCTATGAGTTGTGACTCGGAACACCTAATGTTTCGAAATCGGAGGCATCAGGAGTGTCTTTCACGATTTTTAAGGCTGTGCGCAATATTCTAAGCTTCTCGCCATCCTGTTGTGCACTTGTAACGTTGACAACAAGTTTTTCATGTGTTCGATATCTATGGCTAGGAGCTTACGCATGTGATACTGTGACTGTGAAGCAAGTCTGACAATCCCATTGTCTCATCCACTATAAGCACTAAACGTGAGGTGTTAGCTGAGTACCTTAATACATTATTTTGGCTCCAAACTAATACTTCGCCGTCTACTATTGGAATGTTCTCGGAGTGTGAAAAGTCGATAATCCGAGCATTTGTCCCAGCGAGAAAAAGAAGAACTTGGGGTATAAGCCTGGACTGTTAGAAAAGAAAGGATCAAATTTTAAATTATTATAAAAACTAAACTTATATCACTTCCTGCATTTATCTCAAGTTGTCCTAGTGGACCACCCTCCCCTTAATTAAGACTGTAGTCCCTAGATCTGCCTCGACGTTTTGTTTCACGCACAAGAAGGCTAGCTTATTGCCGAGTCTTTTGCTTGTGTTAACTAAGACCCTGTCGCCTACTACAAATATTCTATTTTGTTTTGTCTGGTTTTCGGAAGACCGCAAAACGTTTTGCGCCTTTTAAATTTTCGATCTAATCTGGCGCTGCCAACCTGGTTCGGTACTGAACATTATGTCAATTTGTCTTCGACTAGTGACAAATCCTTGGTGCTCTGCCGTGCGATGCTCGACTCGACTCTGTGCAGCTGCGAGCACATCATCACCTCTCTTGCTCGGCGGCTCCAGCTCCGCAAATTCAAATATACAATTAGCTGATCCTGAATTCTTCAAATTGAAGCAAATCGACATGTTGATCGGAGCCAGTCTGTTTTTCGCTCTGCTATGCGTTGGCCAGAGTAAACTAGCTGCTGGACTGCCGATATTGCAAAAGACTCGCTTGGGTTGGGTCGCGACGGGAGGTGCTTCACATGCAGGCAAATCAGCACTCGTGGATATGCGATCAACGGGGAATCCGGATCTGCTGGTAGACTCGCATCTGCAGTCGAATGCACAGATCGAAACATTAATCCGTAGTTTTTGGGAACTGGAATGCTGCACCGAGCCTTCTTACCAAACAGGGAGGAGCGCGACTGCGAGGCACACTTTCAGGCCAATTTTAAACGTCTGCCGACTGGCGAGTATTCGGTTCGTGTACCGCTCCAACTAGGCATAGATCAGCAGGGTTACTACTATTAACAGGCGTTTCATCAATTCCTAAATTTAGGAAGAAAACTAGACCGCAATCCAAATTTGATAATTGCATCATTTATCAAGGAATATCTTGATTGTGTCATAAGTCACTTGTAAGCTTAGCTGCACTGGGCCAATGCAAGTACTACCTGCCACATCATGGCGTGCTGAAGGATGATAGCACTAGAACCAAGCTAAAGTCGTGTTTGATTTCTCCGCAGCTACTACCTCTGAACACTCGCTTAATGATGTACTGATGGCAGGTCTTACCATCCAACCTAAGCTGTTTTCGAACATTTGCAGCCGCCCTCACAGGCGACATCTGCAAAATGTATCGTTAGGTATGAGTCGCACCCGTAGACAGTTACTTTCAATGTATTCTGTGGCGTCCGTCTCATCATCAGAAGATACAGAGTTACAAGTTGGACACCGTCACCTACTGTACAAAACCAGCATCATTTCTCTCAGTGCATGCGATTTTTTGTTCCCAGCTGAGCGCTTATGGAGCATACGTCTATTTAGTCTCAAAGTGCTATGGCAACACCAGCGTACGTCTCTTGTGCTCCAAGTCACGTTGCCGCCCGTGAAAACCAAGTTAGAACTCTCGGGAGCTGCATTATTGGCTCAACTGCTCAGTAAAATATGCCAAATGAAAGTGCTCGTCTGTCGGTATTAATGTTGGTCAGACTCTGCCGAGGATTTGGCTTGGCTTCGCAATGATGCTTCGAAATTCAATGTTTTCGTTTTCAATCGGGTCGCAGCCATCCAAGAACTCACCACTGAATTAAACCCGGTGGATATAATTTCACGAGGAGCGCTGCCTAGTGAGCTCTCCCGGTCTCCAATGTCGGTGTTCTCAGTAAGAGAAAAAAAGGGTGGCCTGCCTCATGTGTACCCGTCGAATCCTTGCCAGAACTTCGACACTTCTCTCGATTAGCTGCAAGCTCATCAACTCGTTCTCCTAGCTGCAACGGGTCTTTGCTAATATTTACAAATTTGCAACAATGCACATATTTGTCGCTGCGGTCAGCTTAAATGGCTACTTTTGGCGATGACTACAAGGCACTGAAGGAAGAAGGGCATGTCAAATCGTCTCAATGGCCTCTCTTGCGCTATTCCTTGACGACTTCGGCCTACTTCGCATCGATTGATGCCTGGAAAACTCGTCGTTGGACTTCTCAGCGCGACATCCGATTATATTGCCCCGACAACCTCCTGTGACGCAAGCAATAATAGTGTATTTTTATAAATGGAACTTACCTCGCGCCTTACTGATTAGGCGCCAGTACTGGCCCAATGGCGGTCACAAAACAATCTCCAGTGTTGTTGCTAAATGCACAATTTCGTGCCAAGCCGCGATTGGCAGAGCATATAATGGCAGACTTACCAGCTCATCGTCTCGACACATCGTATCCTTTTATGGTTAATAGGTGGCAATAGGCCACCACTGAAATGCTACATTAGCCTGTTCATTTGCTTCGCTACACTAAGAGCTTGTAAAGGATATGTCTACAACATCATTTCTAAACGCCCCAAACCGGCTTATCCCGACACGCTCTCGACCTTCAAGGATTTGGTCTGGTCACTCCTCCTCGCTCCACGATTTTGGAGGACTATGGGAGGCCGCTGTAAAGACGGCGAGGCACTACTTTTATGGCTCTGTTGGCCTTTCCATCTTCGATTTCGATTCGTTGCGCACGCTCGTCTGCCACATCACGGAAATTATTATATGACATACATTGAGTCTGATCTAAGGCAGCTCAACTTAAACCGGCTTAACTATTGTAGAAGACAAATGTCGCTTGCGAAGCAAAACACAATATCGTCTCCACGTCTATTTATTCGAATGCTCGATCGTGACTCTCTCTGCGTTCGTTTTATGCTCACAAACTAAAGGAGTAGTTACAAGAAATTAATGCATGTGTAAGAGAGAGACAAGAAGTTATTGGACTTGTCGATCTCTTCTTGCAAGAATTAGAGTACAAGAGGAATAGTATTATAGAATTGTGCGAACTTGAGATAAACGTATATACTGTATATACATGTATTTATCCTACTACACTATTTTCAGCGCGTCACATATCTCCAAAAAGTATTTTGGCTCCGTTGGCGCAAAGAATATTTAACGCTTCTTCAACAGCTCTCCAAATGGTACCCTACTCAGACAAGACTCTCTATTAACGATGTCCTTGTAAAGGTCTAGCACCTACCGCCACTGAAGTGGCCACTAGCTGAAGTGCTAGAGCTGTGCTTCAGACTGCTACTGGACACGTACGCAGAGCCATATGCAAGCTGTATTTGCTGTCCAAACAGGATGATGTTGAAAGCCCTTGCCTTCCAACGGGAGGAGAATGTTTGGTCAAGTAATCAAAAGAGACAACGCAGAATACGACAATCATAATTACAGCCTAAGAGCAAATAATATTTGCGCGCTATTTGTACTCTGCTGCCCACTCTCTTTCGTCGGCCCTTTTCCATATGCATTGGCACCCGCTGCCCATCGATCAGAGCGGCGAGCGTTTTTCGGAGTTGCATTTCATTCGTTTTAAAGTTTTTCATTTTTGTTTGAGTTGGCTTCCAAGCCCTATAAATTGTAATAAGAGCCCGACAAAATATATACCTGTGAAACAAATAATTAACTGCTTTGAAATTGACTAAACACATATAGTGAGGATAAATTAGTTGCAAAACGGCTTTAAACTACACAAGTAGTAAGATTTGCCCGTCTAGAGTCTTCCTAGATATTTATTTTGTTATTTACTAGGTGCCGTTAGTAGAATTTGTCAATATTTATTAAGATTTGTTGGCTTTAGTAAAAGTTCGATAGGTACCCTTAAGGGAGTTTAGACATGGCTGACGAATGGGAGTCCGATTGAGTTTGAGATGCTGACGGAGCGTCAACACTACCACCGCCGCGTCCTCAGGAAGTCTAATGAAAATATCGATGAACTTGCGTGAATTTTCGGTGGGACAGATTCTGACGGCGATTGCAAGGGCCCACCATTTGTGTCGACACGCCCTGCATCAGCAAGTTTATCCACGAGGAGACGGGGACGGGCTTAATGGAGTGGATGAAGTGGGTCGGAGAGCCCAACTCTGGTAACAGGCGCCGTCCTGAAGGACCTCAAAGGAGCAGAACGGAGTTTTCGTTCAGCAGCGCAACCCCAATTATCGTAACTTCCAGGTATAAGATTGGAGAGGGGATGACTTCCAGCCGGTGAAGCGTATAGCAACGTATGGGAAAGGGCGTACCTGAAACTCGAACGGTGGAACGTCAAGTTTGACGGTGAAGACACAATGAACTCCGTGCAAAAACTATACGGGAAATTCCAGAGGGAGCGCTATGATGGCGGAACAGGCGCGTTCGGGGACTGCGACCGCAGAGAAGCAAAGTAAAAGAAATCAAGGATATCAATATGAATACTTAGGCTTGCAATAAGGACAACAATAATGATAACAATAAGGATAAGACTAAGGATAGGGATAAGGAAACTGCTAAAATAAAAATCTTAAGAGGCTTACCATATGAAGAACGTGTTCTGGTATACATGTCGGCTTAAAATAAATTTCTTGATGGAGAATAACGAAGCAGCATGACATCGAAGTTGTAGGACGGGAGTAGAACAAAGAACCGCGTATATTTTCCAAGGTACTTATGGGTACCCGTCTCATAAGAGGTATCTTATATAGTGAGCGTTAGGCCGCTAGGAAAATAAAGTCCAGAATTGGTCGAAGAAATAGGGGTGCTGCCACCGCGGGAGGAGAGGTATCGATTATCGGTCGGGTCGTACTCCCAATCTCGTATGGAGAGAAGAATAAAAACATAAAGTTTTTTATTTGTCCTTGCCTGGAGAAGCAAGTCTTTTTGGGATTGATTGGTTGGAAAGGACGGACCTATGAAACATACAATCGAAGAGCCCCAATGTTTCAGAGATCAACCCTACCCGTTATTGAAAGCGATGCAAAGAAAAAAGTGCGGTAGAATAAAGTGAATTTGGGCGTCATAGAAGGGTGCATGGAGTATGCGCAAGACACCAGTGCGAAGACCGGATTAAAACTTTCAGCCTTGATGTGCACAAGCTCAACAATTCGACAGTGAAAGACTCGTATCCGCGACCCTGTATAGAAGGCATCCTATATAGGATAGGCCAGACCTACTATATCTCTAGTGTAGACATAAACTTCCAGTATTGGCAAGTAGAACTAGATGATGAAAGCAATCCCTATACCGCACTTACAGTCACTTGTATCAATTTTAAGTTATGCCATTTGGGCTTTGCGATGCAGCACAAAGACAAGTTCCTTTGACAGCCAATGTAATCGCCACCCTGTAGCTGGTTATTTCCCCAGGGTTACTCCCGCACTTTTTTTGGTACAGCAGGCTTGTACCGGCGCTTTATGCTAGATTACGGCAATATTGTGTAAGGCGAGGAGGCAACAGAAAGCGTTGATAAGTTGAAGGGTGATTTGATTGACGCGCATTATTGTAAGTAAATATGTAGATATAAACACTAATTTTTTTAAAAAGTACTTGCTCACAAAGTGATTTTGTTAAATATTTTGCATACGTCCCCCATTAGGGGGATTGCTGAGCATATTTCTTATTTTACATAAAGTTACTCGCATAGTATACACAGATAAGTATGAAATAGAAATAGCGAGTGTATTGTATGCTGTGCCAGGTGTATGCTATTTTAATTCATGCGATATATAGTCTGTCGCTGTCAGTCAGTCCTCTTTTATGAAATGCTTCAATCTCTAAAGTTATA